>NC_142744.1:21580000-21805000 GCF_051943395.1 Hippocampus bargibanti | reverse complement strand
ATCCTTCCGTATGTCTGTCCATCTTTCTTTCTTTCTTTGTATCTTTTTTGTATTTTTCCTTCTGTCTTTCTTTCCTGTCTGCTTTCAAATCTTCTTTGACCCCCTCAGGGTTTGATCGTACATTTCTGTCTAAGCCATCAGCTAGCCTTGGCATAAATTACAGCCTTTCCCCCGCAATAAACTCCTCAGATACATTCTGCTAACTCCCACATCCCATTTGTCAACATTTGGATATCGCAGGTCATTTTTGCTCACATCCTGTTGCTCGCATTTCCACGGCCGGATCGCACACGAGAAGCCAAGTGACTTCTCCTTTTCGCCGCAGGCGTGACTGTGTGGGAGCTGATGACATTTGGGACCAAGCCATACGACTGCATTCCGGCCAGCGACATAGCCAGCGTCCTGGAGAAAGGAGAACGTCTGCCTCAACCTCCTATCTGCACCATTGACGTCTATATGATCATGGTCAAGTGTAAGTATTTATTGAATCAATCAAAATGTATTTATAAAAATGCAACTCAATGTACTGTACAATTTCTAACTTTAAAATTACAACATAAAAGGAGGACACCCCCCACCTCTCCCCGTCCGCAACATACACAGATACATGTGCGTCCAAGCATGCCACGCACGCACACACACACACACACACACACACACACACACACACACACACACACACACACACACACACACACACACACACACACACACATCATACCCTGATAAACTATTTTAGAAAAGACATAGAATGTCACAAAGAAACTATTTGCGGAGAAAAGTACCAAGGAGAGCAAATTCACCCTGACAAGAATGACAGCCCCCACGCCTCCCACCATGAGTGCAAATGTGACTAAATAGAAGAAATCTCATTTCTATTCAAATGTCTGGGTCAAATAGCTCAGTAAAATTATTATGTTTTTAAATCACTTGTTTCACTTCAATTCACCTTTCCTCATTGAAATGAATGAATTTGTCATTAATGTGTTCCACGCCTCACCCCCAAAAATGCTAAACAAATGAAACATTATTGGTTTACATTGTGTTCATCTTGTTGCATGTGCAGGTTGGATGATTGACGCAGATAGTCGACCACGCTTCAGAGAACTTATAGCAGAGTTCTCTAAAATGGCCCGTGATCCTCCCCGCTATCTCGTCATCCAGGTCTGAGCTTTGCCAATTTGCCTGATCTAACTGCTGTTTATAAGGCGATGGCATCCTCCATATCCTCACCGCTCACCAGGGTGCGGCAGAGCTATGTTAAATGCTGCACTTATGACAGGGGGACGAGAGCTTGCACCTACAGAATCCTACCGACAACAAACTCTGCCGCACCCTGTTGAGCGGTGAGGACATGGAGGATGCCATCGATGCCGATGAGTACCTGATACCACAACATGGCTTCTTCACCAGCCCGAGCACATCTCAGACGCCGCTGCTGCACTCCACTGTAAGTTTTCCCCTATCTGCCAGAATAAATCGCAGGCAAAGACAGCAACCCTCGCGGTTTTGCAATAGCTTGTTTATATAAAGTTGGGTCGATGGAGTGCCTTCCCAGACGTCAAGTGGGAAAGGAACAAACCTTATATATCTCTTCGAGCTGACTTCTAAAATAGTGTGAGGGAATCAATCTATTCAATGTAACAGTGGAACCAAACTGCATCCAGTGGTTCAAAATTTAAGATTAAAACAACTTCATTTGTCCCCAGATGGAAATTCAATGTTCACACTACTAGTTAGGTCTCATACAACAACAACCTGAGAGGGTGAAATCTAGAGGGACTCCGTTTGTGACCATTCAGCTGTCACGGTTTGCAAGGTGGGTCCCAAAAAAGCAGGCAGCAGGGAGCAGCAGGTTGTATTTGAGAAATTTGATTAAAATAAAGTCAACAGGAACAAACTCTAAAACATAAAAATCATCTGAATAGAAAAATACAAAGTATCGAAGAAAGCCAAGAGTAAAAGTCTCCCAAGATGAAACAAACTTGACAGGGTGCAGAAAAAACATGCACAGCATACAATGCAATGAATGCACTGCACAATGCAATGACCCGACACCAAATGGTCGTGCCGGGAGTCCTTTTGACTGACACTGATTGGAACGACCAACACCTGCGCGGCTGCAGGCAGGGCCGACAGCGCTACATGTTGGTCGCCAATCAGAACGTGGCAGTCTGCCACTGATCAGGACGACCAGCACCTGTGCAGGTGCAGGCGGGGCCGACAGGGCCACCCATTGGTCGCCAACCAGATCATGACATCAGCAGACTGAAGCAGCGAACACCCAGCTGATCATGAATCTTCAAACCAATTGCAAGACAATAACTCCCTTCACCGAACATCTGTGTAAGCTCTCTGCCGTACAGGAGTGATCCATTGATGAAAAGGTTTATTCAGCCGTCATCTGTACTTCTTTGAAGGTGTCGGACGTTTCGCTTCTCAACCAAGAGACTTCGTCAGTGAACTAAAATTTTTCTGGTAGTTCTGGCCCAATATATATGTAAACAAATTCTCAAAAAAAATATGTCATCAACATCGCACGGATAATACTAGTGTGCCTCAATCTGCAGTACATAGTCACCCAGCTAGCAACCACTCATTTGACAACAATGTAGTTAAAATCTTAGCGAAAGAAAATAGATGGCTTGAAAGGGGAGTAAAAGAAGCTATTTTTATAAAGCGGCTAAACCCTTCACTAAATCACCATGGTGGTGTGAGGTTCAATTTGGATCATGCTGACAACAATCTGCTTAGATCGT
Source organism: Hippocampus bargibanti (assembly GCF_051943395.1). Lineage (NCBI taxonomy): Eukaryota > Metazoa > Chordata > Actinopteri > Syngnathiformes > Syngnathidae > Hippocampus > Hippocampus bargibanti. The sequence goes on along the minus strand of NC_142744.1, from coordinate 21,802,241 downwards.
TACCACATAGGCTGAGTTATGCTGATGAAGTGATACCAGAGCAAATGGGGCAATCAGCCCAGTCATAGACCATAATCAGGACAATAGAAGTAATCAGTATATATATATATATATACACACAGTAAAGTCTCGTTATATCGATATCGGATATATTGATAGTCCCGGTTATATCGATACTATTTCTATGCACGCACGGAGAAAATTACATGCAAACAGGGTCGGATATATCGATAGTCCCGGTTATATCGATATTTTTTCGGACTCCCTTGAATATCGATATAACGACACTTTACTATATATATATATATATATATATATATATATATATCAGTGTCTGAAACTCATGCCATAAAGTTAGCGGACACGAGGGCATACAACTCTGAAAAGTTGGCTGCCGGCCATAAGGTTGCCTGCCCGATTTTTCACAACTTGAAATACAACAAGACGACTAATCGCAAAAAAAACCACTGTTGCAAAGTATTCAGGATTGATAATCAGAATATACAGTAAAGTCTCGTTATATCGATATCGTTTATATTGATAATCTGCTTATTACGACACTATTTTCATTTCCCGTGCACATTTCTAGTCTTTTTATGTATAATTAGTTCCGTTTAGTACGATTTGTGGTTTTTACGATAATCCGGTTACTACGGTGCTCTTTTTCATCTCCCGCCGGCCATTTTGCTACGTTTATATCGATACAAAAGATATTTAAGATGAATCGATATTTGCTTAGGGGTTTCTATACAGTACCAACATTATCGAAATCTGTATCGGTCGCGCCATTGGTCGACTTGGTCACGTGACCAAGTCACGTGAGTTTGTTACGTGACCAGCTCCCGTGTAGCAGACGCCATTTTCATTTTCAGACGCCAGCTCATGTGTACCAAACGAGATTGAAGTGTTTGTGTTAAAAGGTAAAAATGGGAAGCAGAAGAAGATTGATGACTTTTTTAAATTGCACACATAATACAGTAAGATGTAAGCATTGCAGTTTCCCTGTTGTGTTATGTACATGCCGACTGTACTGTATATGAATGTAAAGAGTTTGATGGTTCTCTTTATTTGTAAGTAGGTTCGTTGTCAGATCTCCCAGGCAGGTGACGCGCAGAGCTTGATCGCTGCGTGGAGTTGAGCAAGTCGCTTTGAGTCTGTGAGTCCGAGATGAGTCTGAGATGATTCTGCCCCGTGGTTCGCCCGATTTCTCTGTCCCGCGACAGCTCCTTTTATACCATTTTCAAGCGTCTGATATGCGTCAGGGTGAGACGCACATCAAGGAGATCAAGGAATTGAAAGACATGCAAGGGTTGAAAGGCGCACTTCAAAATCATAAACACGTGTGACGCCACAGGGCTCCCCTCCTGGATCCGAAGTCGGTAAAAGCGAAGAAGGAAAAAGAAATAAAAACAAGAGTCACTCTGCGGCATGGTGAGGCCAGGCACGATGACGGTCACCAGGCAAATTGGACGTTGTTGGCCATCAGGGTGCGGCAGGTTTCACGGTGGGGTCGGGGCGCCCACGGGTGGTGGCGGCCCATCAGGAGCTCGGCTCGAGGGGTCTTGCTGTGAAGATGCCGGGTTCACGGGCGGCTGGGAAATCTGGGTCTTTCCATTTGGAGAGTTGATTGGGCTGAGGAGGAGGGAAAAAATGCTCCTGGACAGCTCGCCAATAAACGCGCAGAGCTTGATCGCGGCGTGGAGTTGAGCAAGTCGCTTTGAGTCTGTGAGTCCGAGATGAGTCTGAGATGATTCTGCCCCGTGGTTCGCCCAATTTCTCTGTCCCGCGACAGCTCCTTTTATACAATTTTCAAGCATGTGATATGCGTCAGGGTGAGACGCACATCAAGGAGATCAAGGAATTGAAAGACATCCAAGGGTTGAAAGGCGCACTTCAAAATCATAAACACGTGTGACGCCACAAATGCAATCGTTTTTTGCAACAATGTTTATTGTTTTGTCTGCTGAAGCGTGATGATTTTGAAAATTACTCTACATTCCACACTGTGTATTAAAGGACAACCGATGTCACTTTTTATTCAAATGCAAAACACCAATAAAAATGACTTAACGCCAAGACGTCTTGCATTGCTTGTGAATCCAAACAATGGCTTCAGATTCGGATAATATGCTTTCTTGTTACACATCCAGTTATGAATATGATTCAAATACACTGTAGGTCTGAAGAGGAAAGCATACACATTTGCAATCGATTAAAGAATTATATGTGCCATTTTGAGGCAACATTGGGGGGAACATCTCTCACCCCCCCCCCACCCCCCCAAAAAAGAGGCACAAAATGGCGAGCTCATATGGCCAGCTCCGTTTCTTATATGGCGCTTGCCCTCTTTTGGCTGCTTTTGTTAATGCAGTTCGGCGCAGGACGGATATATCGACAGTACGGTTATATCGACATTTTCATAACTCCCGAGAATGTCGATGTAACGAGACTTTACTGTATAAAAGAACAACACTTTAAAATTAAGTAATTGATGTACCTACAGCAAATGCTTCCTTGCTTAATCGTTGTATTAACACTCTGACGAAGGCGGAAGTAGACGCCGAAACATGTCAGGTATTTGAAACACCTACAATACACTGTCTGTAAGTCAAGAATCTGTTTTAAATTAGCTCCCTAGCTTAATTTGTCATAAATACCCTTTGCTGATGTTTTTGCTCCAGTTGTCGTTTGTCCATACACTTCCTGGCAGGTTGCACAGTGCAAGCCACATAAACTCCCCTTTCCACGATGCTCTCAACTTACGTTTACGCTTTGGAGCGTCATAAATTTGGAGGTTTTGGCTTGATTCCTAATCACTTATCCATTTTTCTTGTGTTCTCTCTGCGTCTACTTTGGAAAATGATATGCAAATGCACCCGGAAGCACTAAGCTATTCGATGCAGGCTTCTGATTGGCTGCCGAGTATGTCAATTGCCAAACGAACTGAAATTAAAAATTGCCAAACGAACCGTAATTCCGACATTTCAAACTGAATGAATACTTTCAAATCGGAATACAGTTTTATTTGAAAAAAAAAATATATATATTTTTTTTTTCTTTTTCTGGAAAAAGTTGTCGGCCACCCGGGCAGAGAGGTTCTGGAATTCGTACGCCCGGCGTAATTACACGCTTCGGGCATCCAGGCAGACGTTATTTCAAACACTGATATATATATATATATATATATATGCGTGTGTGTGTGAAATGTAAATTTCTCCACTGTGAGACTAATAAAGGCATATCCAATCCATATATATATATATATATATATATATATATATATATATATATATATATATATATATATATATATATATTGGATATATTGGGCGGCCTGGTAGTCGAGTGGTTAGCACACCGGCTTCACAGTGCAGAGGTCGCTGGTTCGCGTCCAGGTCCGGCCTCCCTGTGTGGAGTGTGCATGTTCTCCCTGGACCCGCGTGGGTTTTCTCCGGTCTTCCGGTTTCCTCCCACATTCCAAAAACATGCATGGCAGGCAGATTGACCACTCCAAATTGTCCCTAGGTGGGAGTGTGAGAGTGACTGTTGTATGTCTTTGTGTGCCCTGCGATTGGCTGGCAACCAATTCAGGGTGTCCCCCGCCTCGTGCCCGAAGACAGCTGATATAGGCTCCAGCAACCCCCGTGACCCTAATGAGGAGTAACGGTACGGAAAATGAGATGATATATGTGTATATATATATATATATATATATATATATATATATATATATATATATATATATATATATATATATATATATACACACACACACACAGTGAGACCTCAGCTTATATACTTTTCAACTAAATAAGCCTTAAAACTACACACAACATACATTATTCTATGTATAATAAATGTGCTATTGTATTGTAATGAAAGAAATACACTGCATTGTATCATAAAGTCACTTTATTTACATTTGTGATGGTCATTGATGGCTTGATGGAATGGCGTTGGTCAAAGGTCAAAGGGAATTGCTGTTTGGAAAGAGGCACATTACATGAGGACTGTAATTAAAGAAATAAACTGTGCTGTAAAATAAAGTTTTATTTACCTTTTTGATGGTCGTTGATGGCTTATGGAAGGAGTGTCACCTTCCATAAGGACTGTTGGTAACTTAACCTCTGGTGTGGCTTCTCTTCTTTTTTTTTTCTTTGGAGACTCCTCATCATTTTTGCTGATTAAAAACCTCTTAATTGACACCTGTTGCTTTCTGAAGCTGAGGCATCACATTATCGTTCATCATGTTGATGATTGTCATAGCCAGTCTTTTCTGGATGGAACTGTTCGGTAAAAGCCTGCACATCATTCCACTTTGCCAACATTGCCTTTATGAGCTCACTTAATGCTACAGCCATCTCCTGCTCCTCGCCCTCAGATGTTCTCGAACGATCCGTTGCTGGCTTTAAAATCCTCAATAAGCGCCGAACTTCCAGGTTGGTGCATGGCAATATCGGCGTGAATTAGCCGTGCTTTCTAGCATAAATTAGCTTTACTCACGCTGTCGCCGGATAGCTGCTTTTCGTTAATCCAAATTAACAGAAGTTATTCAACCTCTTCGATTGCCCCAGACCGTTGCTTTGATAGCACGGAAACAGCTTTAGCAACACACGCACCTTTAATGGCTTTTTTCTTGCGAAGGATGGTAGCAATGGTGGACTTAGCATAGCCGTGCTCGGCCACTAAATCACACAAACGCACACCTCGTTCGTGTTTTTCAAATATCTCCTTCTCAGCGACGGTGATTTTATTTTGTGTCTTCTTGGGCTGAACACGAGCCTGTGGTGGTTGAATGAATGAAAATATCTGCACCTCACTGAGATTGAGAGTCTAGAGGCCATTTGTCCTGTTTCTGTGAGAGTCCGTCACTCCAATCGCCCCCTCGATGGGCCTCTGTAAAAACTGCAACTCAAACAAATAGGCCTCGTTCCCCCCACTCCTCACTCTCCCACGATTTCTCTCAGGTGGAGCTCTTCTTTCTCAAGTTCAATGTTGGCTATGTGTCAGTCTGGCTCCCCTACCCGGGAGCGTGAAGTGTGATCACCATTGCAGACGCTCTGTTTTTGTCATATCCGAACAGCAATATTTTCTCGATGTGTGTTTTCAGTGATTGCTTTCCTTGCAACAATGACATTGGCGGTGGAGCATGTCATGGCGACTTCTTACATGCTTTTTCCGCTGCCTGTGAAAGCCAAGCGCTTCCGCTCAGCACCAAAACAAGACTCTATAATGGCTTCAAAAGGAAATTGTGTCATAAAATTTTATTTTCCCCACAGAGCCTGAACAGCAACATTGGGACATGTAATGGAAGAAAGGGGTTGCTGGTAAGCAAAAAAAAAGAGCCATTTTATGTTTGAATCCAGTTCGTTTTCAAATGTGAAAAAAATAATGTTTTGGTGTTTGCAGAACGGGTTAAAGAACAGAGATGGAAGTATAGTTCTTCGTTACATACCCGACCCCACCGATACATTATTAGATGACGCCTTCCAGCCTGCTCCAGGTGAGTTTCCTCCTTTCTGAAGCACCACGTGTCACTCAGGTGGGCTCAACTGCATCTGTTCCAAGTCATTTGGATGTCGTGGTCTACAGCAGTGGTCCCCAACCCCTGGCCCGTGGACCGTGTTGTGTCCGGAGGAATGAGAGAGGAGAGTTGCTTTGTCAACGTGGTTATTGTGCCACCATCTTAGTCTACCTGCGGTCGTGACGTCACCGCTGCTTTTCGACCTGTCGCAACATTCTGTAGCAGTGTGACATATGCTACAGACCGGTACTGGTCTATGGATCAATCAATTGGAATAATCACCGCGGTACACAAGAATGATTTATTTATTTCTGTTTTATATATTAAATGATTCGATCAGTCTTTTATTTTGAAATGACCAGATTCTCCTCTCTGTTACGTTTCTTCGTTTAGCGCCAAAATTTAACCTAGCCATTAAACGTTCCAAATGAAAAACTTCCATAGGATTACACAGTGGATTCATGTTTATTATCTCACCCAACCCCGCTATCCGTGGTAAAATTATCAAGCGTTGACCGGTCCGCAGTTACAGCACGTAAATCTAAATGAATGAAATTTAAAATGTTTGCAATTGCAGTAAAACCCACTGCAATACTCGCATGTCACCATTTTGGAACTGTGACGGTAAAGTGTCCTTGAGAGTTTTGAAAGGCACTTGTATTGTGGCGCTTGTATTGTGGAAATGTATAGTTATTATTATTATCATTATTAAAATAGCGGTGTGGACACACATATACCATCATTTTGAGCGGGACTTGTTTGAGTTGGCGCTACTCTGGGTTTCAGTATGGCTTCTCGGTTCCTGAACTTTCGTTATTATGAATGGAGCGTTAAAGGACAACCGACACCATTTTTTTGTTTCCTAACTGACATCAGAAAAACATTTTATAGCATCTAAAATACCCAAAACACGCAGGCTGATATTTTTAGTCAAATGCAAAACAACAATAAAATTTACTTAAAGTGACCCAAAACTGCCACAAATGAGCTCGAAACTGAAGAAATTCAGAAAGTTCCACCCCCTTGTTCGTGACGTCACGTCAGGATACTCCTTCACAAACTGCCTTGCTCCAAAATCAAAACAATGTCTTCAGAGTTCAGATTTGGATTTCTTGTTACTCATCCAGTTATGAATATAATTTAAATAATTCTGAAAAGGAAAGCAAGTCTGCAAGCGACGAAACCGGTGAAGTTCTGGACTCTGATGTAGCGCCCAGAAAATGCATAAGCTGCATTTCGTCCAGTATATAGAGCCCCTTATCAGAGCCGTAAAGCCGCCCGCGATTGGTTAAAATCTGTGGTAGAAGACAGAGGGGTGGGTTTTTGCACACACACACACAAAGGAGACCGCCACACGAACATCAGATGTTGAGAGGAGAGAGAGCTCCTCTCTAGACAGCGCTCCAGAGGGAAAAATGACACGGTGGAAAGTGCATGTTTGTCCGATCGGTTTGCTTCACTAATATGGTGATAGCTCTCTTTCACCGGGTGAGCTCACAGTTAGCATGCAGTGTGACTAAATGAGTAAACATGCATCAAACTTCCGCTATCGAAGCGCCGAATCGCTAACTCTGGTTAGCTTCCTCGTTCAGCTCCGCTGATGCTTGACTGCTGCGCTCCGTTGAAAATGGCTGATTTGTCCGCTGGGAATTTGTGTAAACATACACCGTCTTTATTCGTGTTACTGCAATTGGCTGTGACACACAACGATTCACCATTGGATTGGATTTGCCTTTATTAGTCTCACAGTGGAGAAATTTACATTTCACAGCAGCAAAGTGATGAAAGGAATGAAAGTAGAAAAAATAAATACATAAGCTGCTGGAAAGGCAGCCACTCTCGCGGCGCCGTCTTGAAGTCAAAAGAACAACAAAAAAAAACTAAATAACAAATAATATGACAAAACAAAGACAACATGACAAAACAAAGACACAGAGAGTCATTCATTCTTCAGGACTTGCTGTACCCTCTTTGTGATGCCATGACGCAGTTCTAGATGAAAGAGGAGACAATCAAAGTGTCTTTCCACCAGTGGATCAGGGACATCATAGTGGAACGTGCACGTCGACTACAAGCTAAATGTTGAAAGCAAACACGCAGCTGTAGCATCCATTGACGAAAAGAGATTGTCTCACATCCCCTGTCCCACATAAATCTGCTTCAATTCCAAGCCGCAACAGTGCCACATACGCATCACGTTAATTATGTAGTTTTCCTTCTAATTTCGCGATCAACACAGTGTTTTCAGGCGAAAAAAAGTACCCAAAATGCATTGTGTGTCGCTTTCTCGGTCAGGGGCGTTCCGAATGTGACATCACTTCCGGCATCGTCATCAACTCGTAAACAAGACTTCATGAATATTCAGAGGGTGTCTTAAAACATAAAATATAGCTATATGCGGTAGAATCTTTATAAAATGCGCACAGTACAAGTCATTTGAAGTGATTTTACAAATTATGAACGCAACTTGTCCGGTGGTGTCGGTTGTCCTTTAATATAAGATAATAGTAGACACCAATAAAAATGACTTGAAGTGTCCCAAAACTGCCACAAATGAGCTTGAAATATTATTATTATTATTATTATTATACACGTACTGTATTTTCCGCAGTATCAATAAATGACAAAAGTTTTCCAAATATAATATTAAAATATGTCAAAGTTTTCAAAATATAAGGCACACCACATTATAAGGAGCTACAGTAGATGCTTGGGTTACGCACTACTTCTTCTACAGGGGAAATGGAGTCGCAGCATTTGCAAGACCTGTTGTTGCTCGATATTACTTCACGTATAAGGCGCACCTGTGTATAAGGCGCAGGGTCATCTTTGGAAGAAAATCAAGGCTTTTGGGTGCGCCTTATACACCGGAAAATACGGTATATGTGATACAGGGTTTGAGTATTGATGTATTTTTTCATAAATAATGAGTTGCTTTTGGATAACGGTGCCTCCAATTTGCCACAGCTGGCCAATGTAAATAATGTGAGGCCAATGTAAATAATGTGATTTGTTATTAATGTACAACGTCGACTTGGGTGCAAAAACATAACAGTCTGCCCTCCTCACATATGCCAACAGACTACATGAACCAGAACACAGTCTCGGACATGATGAATCCCGTGTACCAGCACCCCAGCCCTCTGCGCACCCCCCTTCTCACCATCTCCTCGGACGATGCTGACGACTCCCAGTACCTAAACTGCTTCAAGAGCGAACCCGAATACCTCAACGAGTTCCCTTCCCACCCCAACGGGGAGCTCTACGCCACCCACAAGTACAAGCTGCAGAACAGTATAGACAATCCTGATTACCAGCAGAGCTTCACCCCCAGCTTCAAGACCCGCATGAACGGGCACCTGCAGTCAGCAGAGAACGCAGAGTACCTGGGCCCCGACTGATGATTCCTAGAAATGAAACGATATCTTTCTTAGCGGTACCATCAATTAGCTGTCACCTCGAAACAGTGATCCCGAAAAATCCCAAGAAACCCTGTTGCAAAGTGAACCTCTTGTGACGACAAAGAGGAAGTGAACCCGTCCGCAGCGGGCATAAAAAGGGGGATCTGAAATGAGTAGCTCAAGCCAGAAACAAATTGGTTAGATATCCAACAGCTGCTCCAGATGTCAATAGGAACACCCAGTTTTGTGGTGGGGGGAAGGGGGGTAGTAGAAGGGGGGGCGGGTGGGTGGAGGTGGCTAATTTCACCTTTCTTGGGATGGGAATGCTGGATGCACTCTTGGTGACGCTACTCCCCTGATGAGAAAGCAAAGGATGCGTGGAAACCAGTTAATGGCTTACTATTCAAAATAATGCTGAAAAGTGGAGTGAAGTTCAGAAGCTATAACTCATTCAACACATATATCTCTTTTTCATTGCACAGGTACCCACTTGGCCCCTTGCGCCGCTACTTGCAAGAAAGAATACAAATAAACACACATGCTCATGTTATTAGAGCCCAACCACGAGAGATTTTTGTAGGCTTTGCTTTTTTTGCCATCCTCTCCTCAGATAAAAATTGTCTCAAGACAGTGGCGAAATATGCTGAAAAGTAAATACAGGAGGACTTCTTCTATGTTTCTCTCAGTGCTAGGAAGTGGAAAATCCCCCACCCAAACAGAAGCGAATAGAAGAGTGCAGAGGAAAAGTAGCATTCAGTGATTACAGGCTATAGTGGTATAGTATATAGGATTTATCGTTTTCTTGTGTGCAGGAAGCCCAACACAGTTTTCCTTGCAGAGGTTTGGGTGCCACACACACACACACATACACTTTAATTCAACTCAACCAAGAAAAAGGAAACAATTTCCCAACACATTCCTGTTTCCCCTTTTATGGAGAGAAATTTCAGGTCAGCAAAGGTCTTGTGTGTGCATTCGGAAAAAGTCAATGTCGATAAATATAATATTTCCCTGTACTTCCAGAAATAAAGCACTTTTATATACAGTACCCCGGTAATTTAGCAGTTCTTCCCAAGCGGGTCCAGACTGTAACTCCTCAGCCTCCACTGTTTCTCTCTTCCCTCCACAAGCATTCACAATAAAATTCCCAGTTTTAAAGAAATGCACAAAATGTAGCAGCCTGTTCAACATACTTTTGCAGATGTGACGAAGGTACAGGTACAGGTAGTAATGTGTATCCATGGTGCTGTGATATATGTGTGTATATTTCTCTCTTTCTCTTTCTAGGTAGATATAAACATGTACATTATATAGATACCTGTACATACATACATTTATATATATTGTACATACGTCTGTGTAAGCTCTCAGTCGTACAGGAGTGGTCCATCGATGAGAAGGTTTCTTCAGCCGTCATCTGTACAAAAGTGAAGGTTTCGGACGTTTCGCCTCCTATCCAAGAGGCTTCGTCAGCGAACTACGAACGAAGCCTCTTGGATAGGAGGCGAAACGTCCGAAACCTTCACTTTTGTACAGATGACGGCTGAAGAAACCTTCTCATCGATATTGTACATACATACACTTATATCTATCCATCTATTCATCCATCTATCTATATATCCTTCTATCCATCTATCTATCTAGCTAGCTAGATACCTAGCTAGCTATCAGAGAGAGAGACATTTTAAGCAGGTACATTATACGTACAGTTCATACATACTTAAATAAATACATACACACAATCACATAGATACGATGTAATATACTGTACTAACATTGTACCATATGCATACTTATAAGAATTGTGATGATTTAAATGCCCTTATGTGAATAAATTGTTTTTTACTACAGAAATAAAATCAATGTGTTTCTTTTTTTCACCTGAAATTGAGTTCTTTATTATCTTAAAAAAAAGGGTTGATTGCCTCACCTAATCAGTCACAAAATTGCAGCACGTCAGGGCAATGACGACTCTGTTGAGATAAGATAGGCATGCATTGTTAATATTGTCTCACTCTGTTTTGAGTGAGTGGATGTATTCCATTCCACATTCCATTCAAGGAACCCTGTCAATGTGCATGTATCTAGAATACATACATTTTTTCTCAACCAGAAGCAAAGTAGCTTTAAACTGTACTTTAATTTCCATTACTCCGAATAATTTATGAATATACAGCCGTATTCTCAATTTTGAACGTGTTGGTGGTGGTGGGAGGTGTGTCTGGTACGAATTTGTAAAACTTGTGTGCTCATAAGGTAAAGATCCCTGATCCACTGCATGAATAGGACGCTTTGATCCTCTCCTCGTTCACTCTAGAACTGCTTCATGTCACAAAGAGCGTACAGAAAGTGCTGAAGAATGAATGACTCTCTGTGTCTTTGTGTTGTCATATTATTTGTTATTTAGTTTTTTTTTTCACTTTGTTACTCCGGGTTGATTAAACGCCGGCGCGTGTGACAGCCGCTGCTCAGCTGCAGAATTAATATCCTGTGACTGTAAAGTGTCCTTGAGAGTTTTGAAAGGCGCTTATAAATGAAATGTATTAGTATTTTTATAACTCACAACATTTACAGTACACTTCAGATCAAAAAATAAACTTCAAGTACTGTGTCATTGTTTCACTTGTGGTTAATGTTCCTAATATTTTGGTGGTCAAGACTGCACATGAAAATCCCCTTTCAGCATGACGTAGAATATACTCACTTTATGAATATATTGATAAAAGCTCTAAAAATGAGAATTATTGTCCCCCCCTCCACAAAGAATAGGTTATAAATGTAACACTGAATGTCATGAATTTGATGTGACTTGTGTCATATCTGTACATACATTCTACAATACAGTACTATAGGATTTATTGAGCCCCTACATAAGAAAAAAAATTTCAACTACCAATAATTGCTCCATGGATCAGTCTCAGACTATGGCGGCATACCACCATAAATATGTGACAGAACACTATATAAAGCGCATGACATTGATACACACATACCTGTATGTTTATACATACATACATACATACACACGCACACACACATACAAACGCACACGCAAGCATTCACACAAGGGCAAAATCCCATGAAAACGTTAATTTGTCCTAAAAGCAGTTTTGTCTTGTCAACCTGCTTTGCATAGTTTATATCATTGGTTGTATTGTTTTTCATTTAAAGTTTTAACATTTAAGTTGTGTTATTCTTGTATTGTTATAATGTGTTTTATTACAATACAGTAAAGTCTCGTTATATCGATATTCAAGGGAGTCCGAAAAAATATCGATATAACCGGGACTATCGATATATCCGACCCTGTTTGCATGTAATTTTCTTAGTGCGTGCATAGAAATAGTATCGATATAACCGGGACTATCGATATATCCGATATCGATATAACGAGACTTTACTGTATTTACTAAATGTTGGCTTTTGGCCTTTGTTGTACTTTATTCAACATTTTTAGTGCGACTCTTGTGACGATACAGGGATCAGAAAATGGATGGGTGGGTGGGTTCTTGAATCCTTTCATTTTACATTGAAACAGTTTGTGATTGTTTACAGGGGTGATATACAAACATTGTGCCGCGGCACACTGGTGTTCCGTGAGAGATCGTCAGGTGTGCCGTGAGAAATTATCCATTGTCCATCCATCCATCTTCTGCTCTTATCTGGGGTTGGGTCGCAGGGGCAGCAGCTTCAGCAGGGAAGCCCAGACTTCGCTCTCCCCAGCCACTTCTTCTAGCTCGTCCTGGCAGATCCCGAGGCGTTCCCAGGCCAGCTGGGAGACATAGTCTCTCCAGCGTGTCCTGGGTCGTCCCCGGGGTCTCCTGCCAGTGGGGCATGCTCGGAACACCTCACCAGGGAGGCGTCCAGGGGGCATCCTAATCAGATGCCCGAGCCACCTCATCTGGCTCCTCTCTATATGGAGGAGAAGCGGCTTGAGTCGGAGTCCCTCCCGGATGACAGAGCTTGTCACTTTATCTCTAAGAGAGAGCCCGGACAACCTACAGTCAAAGCTCATTTCGGCCGCTTGTATCCAGGAGCTCGTTCTTTCGGTCATGACTCATAGCTCGTGACCATAGATGAGGGTTCGGACGTAGATCGACCGGTAAATTGAGAGCTTCGCTTTTTGGCTCAGCTCCTTCTTCACCACGACAGATCAATACAAAGTCCGCAGCACCGCAGACGCCGCACCGATCCGCCTGTCGATCTCTTGCTCCATCGTACCCTCATTCGTGAACAAGACTCCAGGATACTCCTTCACTTGAGTCAAGATCTCCTCCCCAACCCCGAGGGGGCACTCCATCCTTTTCCGACTAAAAACTAAAAATTGTCTCAGATTTGGAGGTACTGATTCTAATCCCAACCCATTCACATTCGGCTGCGAAACGCTCCAGAAAAAGTTGGAGAGCTCCGCTTGAAGGCCCCAACAATACCACATCATCATCACAACCAGTGACATGCGGTGAGGTTCATGGCTGACTAGGCTCTGACATCACCACAGTCAGATTTACAAACATATAAACTCTACAGAGTATCTTATTCACCTTTTGATTGGCAACAGTTAATGCGTTTTGTTTAAAATGTCACGTCAGCATTCTTTATATATACAAACTGTAGCATAGGAAAAAGAATTTCAAAAAATGTTATTATCGTGTTACCTTTACTTATAAATGAAGTCCATGTGCCGCTCCTTCTGAAGAAAGGCATGGATAACTTTTTTGTAGAAGCCTTCCTTATCTTTCTTCCAGTGACTTGCTGTGAGGTTCATGGCTGGTGAGGCACTGACATCATCACAGTCAGATTTACAAACATATGAACTCAACAGAGTAGCTTATTCACCATTTGATTGCCAACAGTTAACGTGTTTTGTTTAAAATGCCATGTCAGCATTCTTTATATACTGTATACAAACTAGCATAGAAAAAAAAATCAAAAAAACGTTATTATCATGTTACCTTTACTAAAAGTGAAGTCCAAGTCTCTCTGTCTTAATGGAGATCACTGCCAGTGAAGAAAGTCGTCCTTCATCAATCCTGTTCCGACTGTATGTTTTCAGGCTTTTCAGTGCTGAGAATGACTGCTCCACTGATGCTGTAGGTGCTGGAACAGTGAGCACGAGCTGGAGCAACTTTGTCACATTAGGAATAGTTTCAAGGAGATCCTTCTTGGCAAAAAAGATGAAAAGCTGTCCAGAAGATTTACAGGCATCCCTCACCGTTTGTGGGCTATACAGTTCGGTGTTGGTCTTCCTTTAATTATTACCTTCTGCTCCGATTGAAAGTCCAGTTTAGAAAATTCTTTCAATTTAGATATGTAATCCTCCATTCTGAAAATAAGGCCAAGCAACACGAAAGAATGACTGGATGGTTGCACTTAACTTGCTAACTGTTTACTGTAGCTTGCTGTCACTAATTCTATTATTCTGCAGCCGAGGAGTCGCAAAAAGAATCTCTGGAATCACCAGTGCCCCCTGTCAATAGGCCGGAGAACTGTGTGCCTCACCTACGCACACAGTTTTGATCAAATAAAATAAAATAAACACTGTTGTCAATTGTTTATAATGTACAGTGACTATACATTATATACACCAGCTGAAGTGTAGAAATTTAGTTCATATACTAAACGTTTTTGAACACTTTAATAGCAATATGCAAACCAGCACAGTTAGCACAGTCATTGCGCAATCCATGGTGAGGCTCAGCCGGCTGCTGCCTCACCGCTCGTCTCTACTTGGTATTTGAACGGTAAATGTGAAAATTCAGCGATTTTGAAAAGAGAATGGTGAAGTTAAATGGAAAAGAAAGTTAAAGTACAAATCACAAATTAAATATAACTGTTTAATGTATTTTTTCATTTGATATTTACATGATGACAGGTGAGGCACAGCTTCACCTGCCTCCCCTGACTGCACGTCACCCCTTCAACGCTTCGGCTGCGCCTAGAAATTCTGTCCATAAAGGTTATGAACAGAATCGGTGACAAAGGGCAGCCTTGGCGGAGCCCAACCCTCACTGGAAACGATTCCGACTTACTGCGAACCAGATTCTGACATCGGTCATATAGGGACCGAACGGCCCGTATCAGGCGCTCTTGTACCCCATAGTCCCCAAGCACCCTCCACAGTCAAACGCCTTCTCCAATTACAAAGCACATGTACACTGGTTGGGCGAATTCCCATGAATCCTCCTCAATCTGAGGCTCGACTTCCCAACGGACCCGCCCCTCTAAAACCCCTGAATAGACCTTACCAGGGAGACTGAGGAGAGTGATCCCTCAGTAGTTGGAAAATACCCTCCGGTCCCCCTTTTTAAAAAAGAGGACCAACACCCCGGTCTTCCAATCCAGAGGCGCCCCACCCCCACCCCCCATGACCATGCGATGTTGCAGAGGCGTGTCAGCCAATACAGCCCCACAACATCCAGAGCCTTTAGGAACTCCGAGCGTGTGTCATCCACCCCTGGGCCTTGCCACCACGGAACTTTTTAACCACATCGGTGACTTCAACCACAGAGATCGGACAGCCCATCTCAGAGTCCCCAGACACTGCTTCCTCCAAGGAAGGCGTGTTGGTGAAGTTGAGGAGTTCTTCGAAGTACTTTGCCCACCGGTGCACAACATCCCCAGTTGAGGTCAGCAGTGCCCCATTCTCAGTGTGCACAGTGTTAGTTGTACTGCTTCTCCTCCTGAGATGCTGGATGGTGGACCAGAATTTCCTCGAAGCGGTCTGGAAGTCGGCTTCCATGGCCTCACCGAACTCTTCCCATGCCTGTGTTTTTGCCTCGGCGACCACCGAGGCCGCATTCCGCTTGGCTAATCAAGTCACCTGTCGAGTCACCTGTCTCAGGGGTCCCACAGGCCATATAGGCCCGATAGGCCTCCTTCTTCAGCTTGATGGCATCCCTTACTACTGGTGTCCACCAGCGAGTACGGGTGTTGCCGCCATGACAGGCACCAACCACCTTGGGGCCACAACTCCGATTGGCCGCCTCAGAAAGGGAGGTATGGAACATGGTCCATTCGGACTCAATGTCACTCACCTCCCCCGGGACATGTGAAAAGTTCTGCCGGAGATGGGAGTTGAAACTCCTTCTGACAGGGGATTCCGCCAGACGTTGCCAACAAACACACACAACACGTTTGGGTCTGCCAGGTCGGACTGGCATCTTCCCCCACCAACGGAGCCTACTCACGACCAGGTGGTGATCATTTGACAGCTCCGCCCCTCTCTTCACTCGAGTGTCCAAAACATGCGGCCACAAATCCGATGATACAACTATAAAGTCAATCATCGCACTGGGACCAAGGGTGTTCTGGTGCCACATCCACAAATGGACACCATTTTGTTTGAATAAAGTGTTTTTATAGACAATTTGTTCAAGCACAGAAGTCCAAAAACAAAACACCACTCGGGTTCTGATCAGGGTGGCCGTTCCTCCCAATCACGCCCCTCCAGGTCTCACTGTCATTGCCCACATGATCATTGAAATCACCCAGCAGAAACTGGGGGGGGGGGTGTCCCAGGGGAGTGCTCTCCAGCACACCCTCTAAGGTCTCCAAAATGGATGGGTACGCTGAACTGCCGTTTCGTGCATATGCTCAAACAACAGTCAGAACCCGTCCCCCCACCCAATGGCGGAGGGAAGCACCCCTTTTGTCTACCGGGGTGAATCCCATGACATGACATGTATCATGACTGTAAGACAGTTGTGAGGTGTGCTGTCGGTGTGACGGAGGAAGTCAAGGTGGAAGTGGGACTCCAACAGGGGTCAGCTCTGAGCCCCTTCTTATTTGCTATGGTGATGGACAGGCTGACAGACGATGTTAGACAGGAATCTCCTTGGACCATAATGTTTGCAGATGACATTGTGATCTGTAACGAGAACGGGGAGCAGGTGGCGGAGAAACTAGAGATGAGGAGATATTCCCTGGAAAGGGGAGGAATGAAGATCAGTTGCAGCAAGACGGAATATATGTGTGTGAATGAGAGGGATCCAAGTGCAAGAGTGATGCTACAGGGGGACGAGATAAAGAAGGTGGAGGATTTTAAGTACTTGGGGTCAACTGTCCAGAGCAATGGAGAGTGTGGACAAGAGGTGAAGAAGCGTGTCCAGGCAGGCTGGAGCGGCTGGACAACAATGTCAGGTGTGATGTGTGATAGAAGGGTTTCAGCTATGGTGAAAGGAACAGAAACAGTGGTGAGACCAGCCATGATGTTTGGACTGGAGACGGTGCCACTGAAGAAAAGACAGGAAGCAGAGCTGAAGGTAGCAGAGCTGAAGATGTTGAGGTTTTCTTTGGGAGTGACCAGGTTGGATAGGATCAGGAATGAGAACATTAGAGGGACAACTCATATTGGAGGCTTTGGAGAGAAAGTCAGAGAGGCCAGACTGAGATGGTTTGGACATGTCCAGAGGAGAGAGAGCGACTATATCGGGAGCCTTGAACTGCCAGGCAGGAGACCGAGAGGAAGACCGAAGAGGAGGTTTTTGGATGTGGTCAAAGAGGACATGAAGGTAGCTGGTGTGAGAGAAGAGGATGCACAAAACCGGGATAGATGGAGGACATTGATTCGCTGTGGCGACCCCTGAAGGGAAAAGCCGAAAAGAAAAGATTGAAGCAGTTGAGGAAGGAGGACACACGACTGGCTGGAGCACGTCTTTATTCCAACTGCTAACAAGTGGATCTATCTTGACTAACTCTAAAGGAGTCCAAGATGGTGCACGCAAGTGCTCTCATGAGCCTTGCTTTTTTTGTTGTTTTTGTCTTGTTTTGTGTTTTCTTTTGTTACTTTGTGTTGTTGTGCGTCGTGTGGAACAGATACAGATTGTTTTTCAGCATTTTTGACCACGACATTCATCAAGGAGGAGACTGTGCTGAGCGGTTGCGCCTTTTCGGCAGCATGAATATGCCAGTACTGTTTTTGAATGGGAGGAATGTCGGTGCCATTCGACTGTTGTTGCTGGACACCTCTGGGGCCATTGTGCTTTTTTTGCGCCTGTAATGGGCAGCATCTTCACAGCCCCACTTTGTTCAGCGGAAAGGTCGGTGCTGTTGGACAGTTTGCAGCTGGACGAATGCATCGCTTGAGGAGCCCGCGATAAGAAGAAAGCAGCGTCAGCGCAGAGCGCCGATGCGCATGTGGAACTGGCTTGGAATTTAAGCGGATTTATGTGAGACAGGAGATGTGAGACAATCTCTTCGTCAATGGATGCTACAGCTGCGTGTTTCCTTTCAACATTTAGCTTGCAGTCGACGTGCACATTCTACCATGATATCCCTGATCCACTGGTG
This sequence comes from Hippocampus bargibanti, assembly GCF_051943395.1. Lineage (NCBI taxonomy): Eukaryota > Metazoa > Chordata > Actinopteri > Syngnathiformes > Syngnathidae > Hippocampus > Hippocampus bargibanti. The sequence goes on along the minus strand of NC_142744.1, from coordinate 21,784,028 downwards.
AAGAGACGCTTTGATCCTCTCCTCTTGGAACTGCTTTGTGTAACAAAGAGGGTACAGAAAGGGCTTAAGAATGAATGACTCTGTGTCTTTGTGTTTTCATGTTATTTGTTATTTAGTTTTTTTTTGTTCTTTTGACTTCAAGACGGCGCCGCGAGAGTTTTCTACTTTCATTCCTTTCATAACTTTGCTGCTGTGAAATGTAAATTTCTCCACAACGAGACTAATAAAGGCATATCCAATCCAATCCAACTTGAACATGGGAAAATGCAGTAAAATATTCTTATCATAACCACGCCTCGTGCTGTACACCTGCTGGGTGAGATACATCGTCTGCGCGCCACATTATTATTATTATCTCTCATCTCATCTCCCGTACCGCTTATTCCTCATTAGGGTCGCGGGGGTTGCTGGAGCCTATCTCAGCTGTCTTCGGGCACGAGGCGGGGGACACCCTGAATTGGTTGCCAGCCAATCGCAGGGCACACAAAGACATACAACAGTCACTCTCACACACACACCTAGGGACAATTTGGAGTGGTCAATCTGCCTGCCATGCATGTTTTTGGAGTGTGGGAGGAAACCGGAGGACCCGGACAAAACCCACGAGGGTCCGGGGAGAACATGCAAACTCCTTACATGGAGGCCGGACCGGGACGCGACCTCTGCACTGTGAAGCCGGTGTGCTAACCACTCGACTACCGGGCCGCCATTATTATTATTATTATTATTATTATTATTATTATTATTATTATTATAAATAAATTAAGAAATTATATTTTAATTAAATATACTCTTCAGTGTCATTTTATAACATGTCATCATAATATTTCTGGTTGGTAGTTTGCCGCACAAATTTTCCAATGTAAAAAATGTGCCATGCCTCAAAAAAGGTTGAAAAACACTGATTTACAGTACAATGAGAACTCAACTTACGAACACCTTATATTCTGAACTTTTCGTCTTACAAACGTCAAATTTATGAAAATTAAGCCTTATAACAAGAACTATTTTCATATTACACACTTCGGCAAAAGTGTGTAGACATAATCTTCTGCAGAAGAACACCAAAGCACACGACCTTCAGCTCTGGCGGAGTGATCTTCGCCAACCGAACAGCGCTCCAGCCGGTACTCCTTTCCACACCCCCTCTCATTGAATGCACACGTCGATCGCCTCGGAGCTTTTTGCTGATAATTTTACGATTATGGCACCGAAAAAAAACACCACAGGCTCATGTTCAGCCCAAGAAGAAACAAAATAAAATCACTGTCGCTGAGAAGAAGGAGATAATTAAAAAACACGAACGAGGTGTACGTTTGTGTGATTTAGTGGCCGAGCGCGGCTATGCTAAATCAACCATTGCTACCATCCTTCGCAAGAAAAAAGCCATTAAAGGTGCGTGTGTTGCTAAAGGTGTTTCCGTGCACTCACAGCGACAGTCTCGGGCAATCGAAGAAGTTGAAGAACTTCTGTTAATTTGGATTTACAAAAAGCAGCTATCCGGCGACAGCGTGAGTAAAGCTATATTATGCAAGAAAGCACCGCTAATTCACGCCAATATCGCCATGCACCAACCTGGAAGTTCGGCGCTTATTGAGGATTTTAAAGCCAGAACGGATGGTTCGAGAACATCTGAGGGCGAGGACGAGATGGCTGCAGCATCAAGTGAGCTCATAAAGGCAATGTTGGCAAAGTGGAATGATGCGCAGTTCCATCCAGAAAAGACTGTGGCTATGACAATCATCAACATGATGAAAGATAATGTGATGCCTCAGTTTCTGAAGACCTTACGAGTCAGAAAGCAACAGGTGTCAATTAAGAGGTTTTTAATCAGCAAAAATGATGAGGAGTCTCCAAAGAAGCAAAGAGAAGCCACACCAGAGGTTGAGTTACCAACAGTCCTTATGGAAGGTGACTCTCCTTCCATAAGCCATCAACGACCATCAAAAAGGTAAAGAAAACTTTATTTTACAGGACAGTTTATTTCTTTAATTACAGTCCTCATGTAATGTGCCTCTCTTTCCAAACAGCAAGTCCCTTTGACCTTCGACCTCCAACGCCATTCCATCAAGCCATCAATGACCATCACAAATGTAAATAAAGTGACTTTATGATACAATGCAGTGTATTTCTTTCATTACAATACAATAGCACATTTATTATACATAGGATAAGGTAGGTTGTGTGTAGCTTTAAGGCTTATTTAGTTGAAAAGTATATTTTATGGAACCCAGGGAACGGATTATTCCCATTTTAACGGTTTCCTGTGGGAATTTTTTTTTGAGAAACACACTTTTCACCTTACACACTCTGTCTGGGAAGCAATTAAGTTCGTAAGTTGAGGTCTTACTGTATTCATCTTCTTTTTCTGGATTTGAGCGGTAGGGCGTAGTTGATAATGTTGCCTCATAGTGGCAGCACCGACCTTTCTGCTTGCCTCCCGTCCCCGAACAAGTCAGTGAGACGAAGAAGAAGAGGTTGAAGCCCCAACAAAATACTGTATGCCAAAGTTTGATTGCGTTGCTACTACGGTCCTCATCGTGCTGCTTGCAGTCCACTGACATCCACGATGGGCTTCGTGCCGGACAGAGGTGGCTTCTATGTTCTCCTGCTGCTACTGTTTCTTTCGGAGGCCCACTTTCAATGGGTAAGTCGTATTTTTGAGGTGTTCTTCTCTTTTTTAGAAAACATGACTCAGCTCCTAAAGCCGAGGCGTTCACGTGAACGTTCACTCAAATCGATGAGCGGTTTGACGTGGTTGACGGCCAGAGTTAGCTCACGCGAAACTGCTTTTCATCGACGACGTCTGTAATTAAAAAATCTTAACGTGCGTATGAAAGGGTTCCAATACGTCTTTGATGTTTTAACGAGTCGGTCAAATGTCTGCGGAATTTTGACTATTCATTGATCCGGAGAAACTTTCAGTCAGCACTTGATGACACGCATGATTTCAAAGCAAACGTCGAAAGAACCGATTCGACTTTGAGCTACTATCGCAATACATAGTTGCAAACCTCAGCCACAGCATATCAAAGCACGTCTCATACATCACTGTTTCAATGACCATACCTTTGGCCGTTTGTGAGGAAGCACCATGTTCTATTAGCTTCTGGGTCTCGCTTCATTTTACACAAGGGACAAACCCATACTGAAAAATAGAAATACTGTACTGTACAATCAAGTTCGCTGACGAAGCCTCTTAGATAGGAGGCGAAACGTCCGAAACCTTCACTTTTGTACAGATGACGGCTGAAGAAACCTTCTCATCGATGGACCACTCCTGTACGACTGAGAGCTTACACAGATGTACAATCAAGTGTTGAAAACTCGACCTGTAAGCAGCTTTACAGTCGCTAGGTGTCAACTAAATTCATTTTTTGTTTCTTTTAATCAGCGAGACCAATGTCACTCAGAGACAGTCGATAAAATAACGTGCATTCAAATAATTAAGCACGTTTTGACAGTTTACAGACTTGAAGTAGTGGGCAAAACGAGCGCTTGTCTCCAACAATGAAATGGCTTGTCACTGAGTGTTCGAGGTGGTGCACAGCAAAGTTTGGACAAGTAAGCAATGAGAACCATTCGTTTTGAGTCAAGATGAGCACAGAGTGAAAGAATACGATTGCCATAAAATCCTTCTCTGCAGTGGGAGTTTCATAGTATTCAATAGTGTTCATTTCAAAGCTCAAGTTTTGCCTCGTCCGTCCAAAGGACATTCTGCCGGATGCTTTGTGGCTCATCGATAATCTCGTCAATTTCCACTGATTTCACTGACCAACAACTGTGCCTGATAGCTCGTGAGCAGATGGTGCGAACAGGAAAACGACCCAAACACAAAGCAAAATGTCATCCCACGATGTACAGACCTGATCAGTTAGTTTACTACCGCTGTTCCTGCTATACAGCACACAAAATTCTTTTGTTTGTGTGTCTAGCAAAAAAGTAATTAAAAAAATCGAAGGTGGAGCGAACCTAATGTAGCCACAAGGGGGCACAAGCCAGTGTCTTATTGTGCCGGTCCCAAGATCGGATAAATACAGAGGGTTGTGTCAGGAAGGGCATCCGACGTAAAAAAAAAAAAAATGCCAAAACAAATATGCGAATCAAACCTCTGAATCACATACCGGATCAGTCGAGGCCCGGGTTAACAACGGCCGCCATTGGTACTGTTGACCTTCAGGGTGCCAGTGGAAAATGGTCGAAGAAGGAGAGGAGGGAGGTGTGCCCGGAGGAAAAGAGAGAAATGGAACGCCAAGAGTATGGAACAAAGAGTAGGAACTTTGAATGTAGGAACAATGACAGCTAAAGGTAGAGAGCTGGTTGACATGATGAAGAGAAGGAAGCTAGACATACTGTGTGTCCAGGAGACCAGGCCGAAAGGGAGCAAGGCTAGAAGCTTAGGGTCAGGGTTTAATTTGTTCTATCATGGTGAAGACAGAAAGAGAAATTGAGTTGGGGTTATCTTAAGAGATGAGTTTGTTAGGAATGTCTTAGAAGTAAAAAGAGTATCAGATAGAATGATGAGTCTGAAGCTAGAAATTGAAGGGTATGCCCCACAAGTAGGATGTGAGCTGGCAGAGGAGAAATTTTGGTTGGCCTTTGATGAAGTCATACAGAACATCCCGAGAAGTGAGAGGGTTGTAATTGGTGGAGACTTCAATGGACATGTTGGCGCAGGAAACAAAGATGATGAGGAGGTGATGGGCAGGTTTGGACTCCAGATGAGGAACGCTAAAGGACAGATGATGGTTGACTTTGCTAAGAGAATGGAAATGGCTATTGTGAATACTTTCTTTCAGAAGAGACAGGAACATAGGGTGACCTATAAGAGTGGAGGCAGAAGTACACAGGTAGACTACATTTTGTGTCAACAGCGCCATCTAAAGGAAATCAGTGACTGCAAAGTAGTGGTTGGTGAGAGTGTAGCCAGACAGCATAGGTTGGTTTTGTGTAGGATGACACTGACAGTGAGGAAGATGAAGAAACCAAAGGCTGAAGTGAGGACAAAATGGTGGAAGTTGAAAAAGGAAGAGTGTTGCATGACATTTAGGAAGGAGGTAAGACAAGCACTGGGTGGGCAAGAGGTCCTTCCAGATGACTGGCAAACTGCAGCAAACATAATCAGAGACACAGGTCGGAAAGTACTTGGTGTATCGAGTGGGAGAAAGGTAGATAAGGAGACTTGGTGGACTGGGGAGGTGCAGGAGTGTATACAGAGAAAGAGGTTAGCAAAGAGGAAGTGGGACACTGAGAGGACGGACGAGAGTAGACAGCAGTACAAGGAGATGCAGCGCACGGTTAAAGTAAAGGTGGCAAAGGCCAAACAAGACGCCTATGATGACTTGTATGCTTGGCTGGATAGCAATGAAGGTGAGACTGATCTTTACAGGCTGGCGAGACAGAGAGACAAAGATGGTAAGGACCTGCAGCAGGTTCGGGTGATTAAGGATAGAGATGGCAAAGTATTAACAGGTGCCAGTAGTGTGATGGCAAGATGGAAAGAGTACTTTGAAGAAGTGATGAATGAGGAAAATGAGAAGGAACAAAGAGTAGAAGACGTGACTGTTGTGGACCAAGACATAGCAAACATTAGCAAGGATGAAGTGAGGAGGGCGCTGAAGGGTGGAAAGGCACTCTGGCATGATGATTTACCAATCGAGGTATGGAAGTGTCTTGGAGAGGTGGCGGTGGTGTTCCTCTTAGATCTTAGATTCATCTTAGATGGTGAACAGATGCCTGAAGAATGGAGACGAAGTGTACTCGTGCCCATTTTTAAGAACAAAGGAGATGTGCAGAGTTGTACTAACTACAGAGGAATAAAGTTGATGAGCCATACAATGAAACTCTGGGAAAGAGTAGTTGAAGCAAGACTAAGAGCAGAAGTGACCATTTGTGAGCAGCAGTATGGCTTCATGCCAAAAAAAGAGTACGACAGATGCAGTGTTTGCTTTAAGAATGCTGATAGAGAAGAGAAGGTCAAAAGGAATTGCATTGTGTCTTTGTAGATCTGGAGAAAGTGTATGACAGGGTGCCCAGAGAAAAGCTGTGGCATTGCATGAGGAAGTCTGGAGTGACGGAAAAGTATGTCAGAGCGGTGCAAGACATGTATCATGACTGTAAGACAGTTGTGAGGTGTGCTGTCGGTGTGACTGAGGAATTCAAGGTGGAGGTGGGACTCCACCAGGGGTCAGCTCTGAGCCCCTTCTTGTTTGCTATGGTGATGGACAGGCTGACAGACGATGTTAGACAAGAATCTCTTTGGACCATCATGTTTGCAGATGACATTGTGATCTGTAGCGAGAACGGGGAACAGGTGGTGGAGAAACTAGAGCTGTGGAGATATGCCCTGGAAAGGAGAGGAATGAAGACCAGTCGCAGCAAGACGGAATATATGTGTGTGAATGAGAGGGATCCAAGTGCAAGAGTGATGCTACAGGGAGAAGAGATAAAGAAGGTGGAGGATTTTAAGTACTTGGGGTCAACTATCCAGAGCAATGGAGAGTGTGGAAAAGAGGTGACGAAGCGTGTCCAGGCAGGCTGGAGCGGATGGACAAAAATGTCAGGTGTGATGTGTGATAGAAGGGTTTCAGCTAGGGTGAAAGGAAATGTGTATAAAACAGTGGTGAGACCAGCCATGATGTTTGGACTGGAGACGGCGCCACTGAAGAAAAGACAGGAAGCAGGCTTTGGAGAGAAAGTCAGAGAGGCCAGACTGAGATGGTTTGGACATGTCCAGAGGAGAGAGAGTGATTATATCGGGGGAAGGATGCTGAGCCTTGAACTGCCAGGCAGGAGACCGAGAGGAAGACTGAAGAGGAGGTTTATGGATGTGGTCCAAGAGGACATGAAGGTAGCTGGTGTGAGAGAGGAGGATGAACAAAACCGGGATAGATGGAGGACATTTATTCGCTGTGGCGACCCATGAGGGGAAAAGCCGAAAGGAAAAGAAGAAGAAGAAGGTGGAGCGAACCTGAACAGTTGACATTGTATTTATGTATTTTGCAATGTCAGCACATCAGAGCCGAAAGACTCCTTGAGTTTTACACACGGTTGCAAGCTGTCATCTTTGAGGCTGTGGTCATATCGGTTTTTAATGTCGTTCATGGACATGGTGTAATTGTTTAATTCTCAGTCTAGAGAGGGCTTATTGTTTCCGTGACAGATGCTTCAAATCAATTTTTTTGATTCAATCAGGTGGGACAAATGTTATCACTCTCTGATGTATGTGCTTTGTTTCGACTCCTCTTTGCTGTCTTTTTTTCTGTCAACTGTCCATGTTCCAATGTCACACTACCCAGGTTAATCAACAGTATGACTTAATCCTAAAAAAGCCCATCACTTTCTGACACCAGCTGTTTTGTTGTGGGTGTGACATTTCTACACTACCTTTGAACTCCGCAGAAAGACACAAACAGGTTCTGCGGTTTATTCTGATTTAAAATAAAACGGTGAGTCGGCCTTTGGAGTACTTTGTGGACTAAGTGAATTGACTTCCTCCCAAGTCATGTGCATGTTAACGGTGGGATGCTGAATAGGCAGGAAGAGCAATCATGACAGCTGCTCAAAGAAGCACAAAGGTTGACTCTATCAAAGGCGTTACACTGCGTTTGCCCAATCCCCATTTAATGCTGACATACTGTTTTTATTGCATGGCTCATACTAGAGACATTATTCGCAGGAATCTCCTGTATCTGTAGGTTCCTCTGCAGGGTATCCACACTCTTTCTGAGCGATAAGGTGAAAAGTTTGCAAAAGTCAATGATGATGGTTTTTATTTTCATTTGATGTCTATCTGAAATTATCAACCCCCTCGCCCCAAATGTTAATGCTGTGATAACACATACTCCACCGGATCATTTTGTGTCATGTGACTCATGCACTTGTAAACTTAGCGGGTGACACAGTACATACTCCCTTGAACAATGAGTGTGTCATTTTCTGTCGCAGCTTCAGACTTCAGTGGCTTTTCTGTGATTAAACTCATGTTGTGTCTTTCATTCAAAACATATAAAACCCTTAAATGCCAAACGAAAAAGGAAATTTGTTTGCAGAAGTGAAATAGTGGCATTTTCTGACAAGCATCAAGGCACCAACGCAATCGGTTTAACTCAGAATTTCAAGCGCCAATTGTTTGAAGTATTTCCAATAGTGATGGTAGATGTCAGAATGTACCTTATGTCATGTTAAAAATTTCGCACACTTTGCGACCTCATTTCAGAGAAAATTTAAGAATTAAGTGCATGTGTGTTTGTTCGTTTTTTTGAAGGACTTGCTAATTTCCAGATAAAGGACATCACAAGAGAAAAGTATCCAGTAAAGACATACAAGTTGATGTTGTGCTGTGTTTGTTTTGCAGGGGGCGGCACAACACTGTGTGTGGTATGGCGAGTGTGCCGAGTCTGACAAGGTCCCCGGAAAGAAATATAATTGTAACTACACAGGAGCCCCCAAACCTCTGGACGCAGAGGGCTCCAACCTCCTCTTGGTATGTGTCAGGACTGTAAAAATCAATCGCTAAAAATGCATTTCATCATATTGTTTCAAGCATTTTTTTTCATATACAGTAAAGTCTCGTTATATCAATATTCAAGGGAGTCCGAAAAAATATCGATATAACCGGGACTATTGATATATCCGACCCTGTTTGCATGTAATTTTCTCCGTGCGTGCATAGAAATAGTATCGATATAACCGTGACTATCGATATATCCGATATCGATATAACGAGACTTTACTGTATTTTAATAATCTGAACTTTAAGTAAGCTTTTTAAAAATATATTTTGCAGTTGTATTTATTTTTGACTCTTGGACGTACGTATGATACAGGAGCTGTGTCCTGGTTATGACTATGGTAACCGCGAACTCTGCTGCAATGTGGATCAGTTGCGTACTCTCAAAGCGAGTCTCCAGCTTCCCCTTCAATTCCTGTCTCGGTATGAACTTTAGCTCACATCGTGAACTCGCAGCACACCAGGTCATAGCATAATTGTCAGTCAATATCATTCTGTGTGGCTATTTGCAGGTGTCCCTCATGTTTCTTCAACTTGATGAACCTCTTCTGTGAGTTGACGTGTAGCCCGCACCAGAGTCAATTCATGAATGCCACCAAGTTCGAGTTCGTAAATTCCACCGAGTTCAACAGCTCCAGTGTCGTGGAGGTTCAGTACTATATCGGACAAAAATTCTCCAACGGTGAGTTTGCATACACACCCCTCTCCTCAAACATGAGTGTTTGCACGCTTATCTGAGTAGCTTGGACCTACACTGCCTGCACACTTAAAGGACAACCAACACCACTTTTTTGTTTCCTAACTGAAATCAGAACAACGTTTTATAGCATCTAAAATACCCAAAACACGCAGTATATTTTTAGTCAAATGCAAAACACCAATAAAAATGACTTACGATGTCTAAAAACTACTTCAATTTGAAACCGGAAGTGGCCAGTTTCATAAGGTCCCGCCCCCTTGTTCGTGGTGTCACGCCAAGACGTCTTGCCTTGCTCGAGAATCAAAACAATGGCCTCAGATTCGGAGAAGAGGCTTTCTTGTTACTCATCCAGTTATGAATATGATTCAAATAGTTCTGAAGAGGAAAGCATACATGTTTGCAATCGATTAAAGAATTTATTCCGTGTCATTTTGAGGTATCTGGGGGCGGGGGATGTAGCACCCAAAAGGAGCAGAATATGGCGACAAAGCTCCGTGGAAAGGGGCTGATTTTTTTTTCTGAGAGTTTTTGTCAGCGAACATCAAATAGATGCTTGTTGCGACACACAACGATTCACCATCGCGTTATGTGTTTTCCTTCTAATTTCGCCATCAACACGAATTTTTCAGACCAAACAAAGTACCGCAAAATGCATTAACTTGATGAAAGGACTGCTACAATGTGTCCTTTTTCGGTCAGGGGCGTTCCTTCCGTGACGTGAGGACTCGTCACCAACTCAAAAATAAGACTTCAGGAATATTCAGCGGGAGTCTTAAAACGTAAAATATATCTATATGTGGTGAAATCTTTGTAAAATACGCTCAGTCGAAGTCATTTGAAGCGATTTTACAAATTATGGACGCAACTTGTCCGGAGGCGTCAGTTGTCCTTTAAACATTGTACTCATTAAAGAAGTTGTCTTTATTCTTAATATACTGTTTCTTCACTTTTTGGTGGTTATGTTTCAATATCCCAAAAGTGAATTTCCACACAATCGAGGGTCACCTTCGATTTATTTATTTATGTATTTGGAGGCATTGGGGCTAGTTACACCCATATCAAGCCATTAACAACCACATTCTCCTAACACATGTTGCACTTAATTAATGCAACTTTTAAAATGAAAATGCAAAATAAATACAGATCTGATTGCTTTTGTAAAACATTTCTTCTGAACAAAGACTTTTTCTTACTGACTGTTCTGACTGAAAAGAAAAAATGTAAGAAAATCTTAAGCACACAAAGGAAAGTCTACGATGGAGTGACTCCGCAAATTGTTGTACATATTCTTGCTTCAAATGGAGTTACAGCTGAGCAATATGGCCAAAAATTCATATTCAAAGTCAGCTTTAATGTCAAATATGCTAATATGCATGACATACGGCACATATGAAAATACTGTCCTCTCGGACCTAAGGCAAGTGCAAGGCACTTATGACTTTGACAAAACACAAAAAAACACAAACGCCAATTATCAGCGAGAGAGAGAGAGAGGAGCCGCTGCGTGTTCATGCGCCATCTTGGGGGAAAAAAACAAAAATAACAAATAATATGACAACACAAAGACATAGTCATTCATTCTTCCGCACTTTCTGTCCCCTCTTTGTGACATGAAGCAGTTCTAGATGAAAGCATCCTTTTCAGTAGTGGATCAGGGACGTCATGGTGGAATGCGCACGTCCACTACAAGCCAAATGTTGCAAACAAACACAAAGCTGTATGTAGCATCCATTGACAAAAAGAGATTGTCTCACATCTCCTGTAAATCCACTTAAATTCCAAGCCACAACAATTCCACATACGCATCGGTGCTCTGCGCTGACGCTCCTTTCTTTTCATCGTGGGCTCCTCAAGCCATGCATACATCCAGCCGCAGACTGTCCAACAGCACCGACCTTTCCGCTGAACAAAGTGGGGCTGTGAAGATGCTGCCCATTACAGGCGCAAAAAAGCACAATGGCCCCAGGTGTGTCCAGCGTTGACAGTCAAATGTCACCGACATTCCTCCCATTCAAAAATAGTACTGGCATACTCATGCTGCCGAAAAGGCGCAACCGCTCGGCACAGTCTCCTCCTTGATGAATGTCGTAGCCAAAAATGCTGAAAAACAATCTGTATCTGTTCCACACGACGCACAACAACACAAAGTGACAAAAGAAAACACAAAAACAAGACAAAAACAGCAAAAAAAGCAAGGCTCATGAGAGCCTACTCGGGCGCCTTCTTGGAAAAAAAATGTTATATGAATTAAATCCCTTCACTCTCTTGAGACCATAGTGATATAAACTTCAATGTCAAGATTTATGTAAATATAAATATTGTCTGTTTAGTGGCAGAAATAATTAGATTTATAACACTTCTTTTCATTATTCTTTGTAAAGTATCTGTTTATATTTATAGAGTCAGTTACTGATGGAGAATAATAATTTATCATGTTTAAAAGTGCCGTGCTTTGCTGACCAACTAAACCAGGGGTCGGGAACCTTTTTGACTAAGAGAGCCATAAAAGTAAAATATTTAGAAATGTTTTTCGGTGAGAGCGCGCGCACGGCAACTTTTCAACAAAATATCAGAATGTATTATTTAAAATAACTGTGATAGTACTCACCGTTAACATGAATGGTTTTCCGTTCCTCGTGATTGGTAAAAATCCAGGCAAACGATCGGAATGAAACTCAATTTGCCGGTCCAGAGTCGAAATTACTGCTAGCTAGCCTGCACATGGCTCATAAGCTTCCACACTTACTATCTGCAATTTACTTCTTGCAGAAGTATGTTGATGCTAACGTTCACATGGGGCTTGTTAAAATGTCACAAAATGTTTCATCGATGGTATTGTTTCATTGCAAATTAGAATCAGAACATTTTCTCTCCTCTAATGCGCCGATGCATTCACGCTCAAGTGCACTAGTTGGGTGTGAAGTGCACTCGTTGGGCGTTTACCTGTTTCAACATGACGGCCACTATCATCCAATCAAAATGGCGCTTTCGGCCATTCTAGGTCAGTGTCATCCAATACAAATTGCACTTTCCGCCAACTGCAGCCCCAACGGGAAATGAATGGTGAAAAATCGACAATATGTATTTAGTTTTTATCGGCGAGCCATATGCAATCATCAAAAGAGCCATATATGGCTCGCGAGCCATAGGTTCCCGACCCCTGAACTAAACAATGGGCCTACAGTCAAAGCGCAGATGACCACAGTAAATCTGAGTGAAACACACACGGCAGGGTGAACTGTCGGCTACATCTAGGAGGTCTGCCCTTGAACACAATTTGTGGCTTGGGATACTCCTTTATCACCGAAGTTATTTACGGCTTGAACATCCTGCACAGGCGCCAGGTTACAGACTTATCTATCGGTTGATGGAGGGGACAACCAATTTGAGTGTCTATGTTTTATTGCTTACATCTGTTGTTGCTCAGAACGGCCAGAGGCGTGGTATGCTAATCAAGAAAACTATGTTTTACTAATATATCACTTTAATTTACATATACTCTCAATAAATAGCTTGGCAGAGGGGCGCAGAATTCAGACGTATGTCATCTGATGACTGCGTCTCCTGCCGGCAGTGGGGACAATCTTTCTGGTTCTGAGACTCTGTCCACGGTGTCTGACTGTCATATCTTTGACAGTTACTTAATTTTCTTTTATATTCTTCATTAATGTTATTACTTAGTGGGTTTACTTGATTTTCAAGATGAAAACAGGCAATGTTTCTTCTCATTTATAGTTGTATATTACGATTTTGTGAAATATTTCCCTCAACATTTCAAAATGTACAAATATGGTAAAAAATAGCTTCTACTTGCTGAATTAATTTTTAAAGCAGAGCAGTGTGTCTCAAAACATTCTGTAACAATTTCCATACAACAAGGCCTAGAAGACCCATGTGCTGGCGAAATGTGACTTTAATGGATGCCGTCCCTTTTTGCAGCCATGTACAACGCCTGCCGGGATGTACAAGCACCGTCCAGCAACGTAAAGGCCTTGTCCCTGCTGTGCGGAAAAAGCGCCCAGTACTGCAATGCCACCAACTGGATCCAATACATGTTTGACATAAACAACGGACAAGCTCCTTTTCCTATCATACCAATATTCACAGGTGAATATTACGTAGCAAAAAAAAAACTATTTCTCTCAGTATGCCAATTGTATTCTTTTAAATTGACTTTAGATGTGCCGGTGTTTGGATACACCCCGATGAACAACAAGACATACGACTGTTCCGAAGGCCTGGACGATGGTTCTAGCCCTTGCTCCTGCCAAGATTGTACCAAAGTATGCGGGCCCAAACCCATTCCTCCACCTGTCCAGCCTCCTTGGACCATCATTGGGATGGACGCAATGACCGTCATTATGTGGATCTCTTACATCACCTTCCTGTTCCTGTTTATTGGTACAGTGCTCACAGCGTGGTTCTACAGGTAAAAATAAACAAGTGTGTGTGTGTATATATATATATATATATATATATATATATATATATATATATATATATATAGTAAAGTCTCGTTATATCGATATTCTCGGGAGTCCGAAAAAATATCGATATAACCGGGACTATCGATATATCCGAGCCTGCGCGCATGTGATTTTCTCCTTGCGTTCATAGAAATAGTATCGTAATAAGCGGTACTATCGATATAACGAGACTTTACTGTATATATATATATATATATAATTATTCTACATACTGTTTTCTTGATGTTATATTATATCCATTTGGTTATGCTCCTGGCCTCCAAGGCCTTCTCTGCTGGCCTAACATAATCGGACATCATTATCATAATTATAATAAAAGTCAATTTCATTAAAAAAGTATTTTTTATATATATATATATATATATATAATGTGTGTGTGTGTATATATATATATATATATATATATATATATATATATATATATATATATATATATATGTGTGTGTGTGTGTGTGTGTGTGTGTGTGTGTGTGTGTGTGTGTGTGTGTGTGTGTGTGTGTGTGTGTGTGTGTGTGTGTGTGTATATATGTGTGTGTGTGTGTGTGTGTATATATATATATATATGTGTGTGTGTGTGTGTATGTATGTGTGTGTGTGTGCGTGTGTATATATATATATATATATATATATATATGTATATGAGGGCGCTGAAGAGGATGAAGGGGGGAAAGGCACTCGGGCCTGATGATTTACCAATCGAGGTATGGAAATGTCTTGGAGAGGTGGCGGTGGTGTTCCTGACTGGGTTATTCAATGGTGAACAGCTGCCTAAAGAATGGAGACAAAGTGTACTCGTGCCCATTTTTAAGAACAAATGAGATGTGCAGAGTTGTACTAATTACAGAGGAATAAAGTTGATGAGCCATACAATGAAACTCTGGGAAAGAGTAGTTGAAGCTTGACTAAGAGCAGAAGTGAACATTTGTGAGCAGCAGTATGGCTTCATGCCAAAAAAAGAGTACGACAGATGCAGTGTTTGCTTTAAGAATGCTGATAGAGAAGTACAGAGAAGGTCAGAAGGAATTGCATTGTGTCTTTGTAGATCTGGAGAAAGCGTACGACAGGGTGCCCAGAGAAGAGCTGTGGCATTGCATGAGGAAGTCTGGAGTGACGGAAAAGTTTGTCAGAGCGGTACAAGACATGTATCACGACTGTAAGACAGTTGTGAGGTGTGCTGTCGGTGTGACGGAGGAATTCAAGGTGGAGGTGGGACCCCACCAGGGGTCAGCTCTGAGCCCCTTCTGGTTTGCTATGGTGATGGACAGACTGACAGACGATGTTAGACAAGAATCTCCTTGGACCATGATGTTTGCAGATGACATTGTGATCTGTAGCGAGGACAGGGAACAGGTGGCGGAGAAACAAGAGATGTGGAGATATGCCCTGGAAAGGAGAGGAATGAAGATCAGTCGCAGCCAGACGGAATATATGTGTGTGAATGAGAGGGATCCAAATGCAAGAGTGATGCTACAGGGAAAAGAGATAAAGAAGGTGGAGGATTTTAAGTACTTGGGGTCAACCGTCCAGAGCAGGCATGGGCAAACTACGGCCCGCGGGCCACATACGGCCCGTTAGGCTTTTTAATCCGGCCCGCCGAACTTGCCCACATTATAGTACAAACAGTGTCTAAAACTCATGACAAAAAGTTAGCGAACAACAGGGCAGATAACTGAAAAGTTGCCTGTCCCAATTTTCACAACTTGAAGCACAAAGAGACAACTAATCACATTAAAAAACATTGTAACAAAGTATAAAGTTTTTTTTTAAATCAAGAATGCACCTACTACAAATGCTACCTTGCTTAATTTACGGTAAATGTGCATGGCCGTAGATTTTGCTGCAGTAGTCGATTGTCATTGCGGTTTGCATTGCTTCCTACGAGCCACTAAGCCCCTTTCATAAGTCTCACGTACACATTACAGTCACGGTTTAATGTGAATTTACGTTTTTTAGCGTCACATATGTTGTTAGCTTCTTTTGAATCTTTCTTCTGGGCTGAGGTTCTGTGCATCTATTTTGGAAAATGACATGCAATTGCACGACTTTATAACGCTTGCGAAAGTCCGGAAGAAAGAAGCAGGCTTCTGATTGGCTGCCGTGCCGAGAATGCAAATTTCAACTGCAGGTAGTCTATGTTTGTGTGCTCGGCGACGGTACACGTGTTTTGTTTGTGCGTGTAGGCGAGGGCGTCAGTGAGGAGTTTGTTGAGGGCGCGGTCAGGACAAACCATCTATGATTTGGCGGAATTTAACACAAGTAGGTATTATTGAGCTTGAATATTTCGTTGTGTAATAATATGTTTTGAATTTTGAAAGTGATTCCATTTTTCAATAAATGTGGATTTCTTTAACTTTGCCCCTTCGATGGAAACTTATTAAAAACAGACGCAATCTTGATAAATCACAGTGCATGTTATTTTAATCTATTTCCATTTCCTCCTCCAAGTATCTGCGAAATAGTATGTAAACGCCATATTCCTTGAGACAAATTTATTAACTGATCAGGGATATTTTTCACATTTGAAAGACAGTTAATAAATTGGGTTGTAGTGTTCTTACTGTGCTATGAGGTTTGTACATACTACATTTAAAGGCACCGGCACCATTTTTTGTTTTTGTTTCCCACTGGCATCAGAAAAACGTTTTATAGCATCTAAAATACCCAAATCAGGCAGGCTGATATTTTTAGTTAAATGAAGAACACAAATAAAAATGACTTCAAATGAATCCGGAAATGGTCAGTTTCAGAAGGTCCCACCCCCCTGTTCGTGACGTCACGCCAAGACGTCTTGCCTTTGATCGAGAATCAAAACAATGGCTTCAGATTCGGAGAAGATGTTTTCTTGTTACTCATCCAGTTATGAATATGATTCAAATAGTTCTAAAGAGGAAAGCATAAATGTTTGCAATTGATTCAAGGAGTCCTCCCATATCAATTCGAGCCATCAATGACAGCAATTGTAGCACCCAGAAATGCAGAAGATTGCGCCCAAGCTCCGTTGGAAATGGGCTGATTTGTCAGCTGGGAATTTGTGTCAGCGAATATCAAATAGTTGTCTTGGTGCAACACACAACGATTCACCATGGCGTTATTTATGTGTTTTCTTTCTAATTTCACCATCAACACGGATCAACACGAAGTTTTCAGACCAAACAAAGTACCCAAAATGCATTGTATGTCGCTTTCTCGGTCAGGGGCGGTCCAAACGTGACGTCACATGGGGATCGTCATCAACTCGAAAACAAGACTTCATGAATATTCAGCGCAAGTCCTAAAACGTAAACTATAGCTATATGCTGTGGAATCTTTGTAAAATACGCTCAGTCGAAGTCATTTGAAGTGATTTTATAAATTATGGACATAACTTGTTCAGAGTATTTCCGGCCCAAACACTCCCTCCAAATGCTCCTGGCCCGGCCCCTCTGTCAAATTTTAGAACCCAATGCGGCCCGCGAGTCAAAAAGTTTGCCCACCCCTGGTCCAGAGCAATGGAGAGTGTGGAAAAGAGGTGAAGAAGCGTGTCCAGGCACGCTGGAGTGGCTGTAGAAAAATGTCAGGTGTGATGTGTGATAGAAGGGTTTCAGCTAGGATGAAAGGAAAAGTGTATAAAACCGTGGTGAGACCAGCCATGATGTTTGGACTGGAGACAGTGCCACTGAAGAAAAGACAGGAAGAAGAGCTGGAGGTCGCAGAGCTGAAGATGTTGAGGTTTTCTTTGGGAGTGACCAGGTTGGATAGGATCAGGAATGAGTACATTAGAGGGACAACTCATATTAGAGGCGTTGGAGAGAAAGTCAGAGAGGCCAGACTGAGATGGTTTGGACATATCCAGAGGAGAGATATATCGGGAGAAGGATGCTGAGACTTGAACTGCCAGGCAGGAGACCGAGAGGAAGACAGAAGAGGAGGTTTATGGATGTGGTCAAAGAGGACATGAAGGTAGCTGGTGTGCGACAAGAGGATGCACAAAACCGGGATAGATGGAGGACATTGATTCGCTGTGGCGAATCCTGAGGGGAAAAGCCGAAAGGAAAAGAAGATATGTATATGTTCAACAGTAGCCAAAATGGAACTGTATAGTGCCACTTAGCAGTTTTTTTTACGACGATACTAGTGCAGCGTGTTCTACCGGGAACAAATTCCTTGTGTGTTCTACATACTTGGCAATAAAGATGATTCTGATTCTGATATATGTATATGTATATATGTATATGTTTATATCAGTGACGTGCGGTGAGGTTCATGGCTGGTGAGGCACTGACGTCATCATAGTCAGATTTACAAACATATGAACTCTACAGAGTAGTTTATTCACCATTTGATTGGCAACAGTTAACATATTTTGCTGAGAATCTTTCATAACTTTGCTGCTGTGAAATGTAAATTTCTCCACTGCGAGACTAATAAAGGCCAATCCAATCCAATGACAATCTCGTCTACTTCTACAGCAACAAATGGGGCTACACCGATCTCCTTTTTAATGTCATTTCTAATGACATCACCAACTGCTTCAATTAAATTGTTCTGTATTCTGTTTCACTGGCTAGAAAATATAGTGGATGTCCCAAAATGACTCGCTAGCCTGTCATCTTTCTGAGCAAAAGCATGTAATAGTTCAACATAGTTGCCACGATTAGCAGAGCCTTTACTTTCACCATTTCCACGAAATGCCAGCTGTTGTTTGGCAAGGAAGCAGGTGGCATTGATGAGATCTTTTAAAATCTCCCGGTTCTCCTAATGCACCTTAGCATTGTGGATGCTGATGTTGAGTCTTCGCTCATGTTTGATGAGGCTCCGTTGTAAAATTTTCAGGTCGCAATATGCCATTTGAGTCCAGACATTGTCACAAGTTGAGAACAGAAGGCAGGAAAAGCAGAAAAGGCGGTTTCTTGCTGGACATCCACACAGCCAGCCTTTTCGTGTGTACCAGTCCGCCTGAAAAGAGCGAGTATTGTGTCCCGTTGTCTGAAGCAAACCTTTTAGCTCCGGTGTTGGTCTTCCTTTAATTATTACCTCCTGCTTCGATTGAAAGTCCAGTTTAGAAAATTCTTTCAATTTAGATATGTAATCCTCCATTCTGAAAGTGAGGCCAAGCAACACGAAAAAATGACTGCAAGGTTGCACTTTACTTGCTAACTGTTTACTGTAGCTTTCTGTCTCTAATTCTATTATTCTGCAGACGTGGAGTAAGAAGTATCTCTGGAATCACAAGCACCCCCTGCCTGTCATGAGGCGGGAGACCTGTTTGCCTCACCTACGCACAGCGTTTTGATAAAAATAAAACAATAAACACTGTAGTACAGTGTTTATAATGTACAATGACTCTACATTATATACACCAGCTAAACTGTAGAAATTTAGTTCATATACTAAACGTGTTTGAACGCTTTAATAGCGATATGCAGAAGGACAGCAATGCGGTCTCACTGCAGAGCAAGCCAGCACAGTAAGCATAGTGATTGCGCAATCCATGGTGAGGATCAGCCGGCTGGTGCCTCACTGCTCGTCTCTACTTAGTATTTGAACGGTAAATGTGAAAATTCAGCGATTTAAAAAAAAATCCTAAAACGGTGAAGTTAAATGGACAAGAACTTTAAAGTACAAATCACTAAATACATATAACTGTTTAATTTATTTTTTCATTTGATATTTCCATGACAGCTTTCCATGATGACAGGTGAGGCACTGCCTCCACTGACTGCACGTCACTGGTATATATGTATGTATGTATATATATATATATATATATATATATATATATATATATATATATATATATATATATATATATATATATATATAAAAGTGTGTATCAGTGACGTGCGGTGAGGTTCATGGCTGGTGAGGCACTGATGTAATCAATGACGTCACCGCTCGTCTCTACTTAGTATTTGAACGGTAAACGTGAAAATTCAGCGATTTTGAAAAAAATCCTAAAACGGTGAAGTTAAATGGACAAGAACTTTAAAGTACAAATCACTAAATACATCTAACTGTTTAATTTATTTTTTTCATTTGATATTTCCATGACAGGTGAGGCACTGCCTCACCTGCCTCCACTGACTGCACGTCACTGATGTGTGTGTGTGTGTATATATATATATATATATATATATATATATATATATGTGTGTGTGTATGTAACATCCCAAGAAGGTAACTGTATCAACAAATCAACAATGGAGTGTGCAGTATAAGCATTTTCAGTGGCACTGCCTCGCGTCAGGAGAAGGACTACTTTGATACCCACTTCGTAGAGCCATAGTAGACTTATGCTCAAACTCTATAACCAGCTTCAGTTCTTGTCATTGGTACAAAGTAATTGAATCCACGAACAAAAACTTTTAAGCAGTAAAGGACGCAAATACAGTAAAGTCTCGTTATATCGATATTCAAGGGAGTCCGAAAAAATATCGATATAACCGGGACTATCGATATATCCGACCCTGTTTGCATGTAATTTTCTCCGTGCGTGCATAGAAATAGTATCGATATAACCGGGACTATCGATATATCCGATATCGATATAACGAGACTTTACTGTAGTTGAAACATGCAATACAATTGAAAAAGCCGCGAGGATTGAATGTACAAAATGTCTTAATGTGTACTTTTGTTTAGGAAAAGGACAGTCTTGTCGCAGTATGGGCCAATTTTGGATAGTAATAACCCATTGTCTCTCAACAGCGATAATCCTGAAGCAGGTAAAGACATTTCATTCACTTTAACTACGAACGACTTCTAGTGTATGTGAAGAAGCAAATCCTCAATTTGTGTCTGCCCACAGTCACCGCATCGTGCTGTGAAATGCAGGGGGAGCGTTTTGAAAACGCACTGCGAGCGGTCTTCAGCTCCTGGGGCTCATTCTGCGTACGCTACCCAGGTTCGGTCATCTTTGGTAGCCTACTCTTGGTGACTGCCTCCTCGGGCGGTCTGGCCTACATGCGCATCACCACCGACCCTGTGGAGCTGTGGTCGTCGCCTGGCAGCCAGGCACGCCAGGAGAAGGACTACTTTGATAGCCACTTTGGGGCTTTCTATAGGACGGCACAGCTCATCATTACCACGCCGCTCAATGACACATTCACCTACAGCCCCTACTTTGGAGGCTCCGATGTTCCCTTTGGAGCCATTTTGGATAAGGACATCCTTCATCAGGTAAGGTGGAAAATAGAACATACTGTATATCTGTTCATAAACAATAATCACAAACTGCCATCTGCTACTTTTTAAGCCTGTGCCGAATTGAATTGTTTGACTAACTCCCACACGAGGGCCATGAATAATTATTTTTTCCCTTGGTTTTCTATTTTCCTTTGATTGAAGTACATATGTATTATTATTTCTTTAATGTGAGTTTTTTTTTTGTTTTCTACTTTTGTGTTCTTTTTTGGTTTTCCTTTTAGTTTGATTTAATCATTTTTGTTTAATTTTTTATCTGATTTGATTGTTTTTAATTGAAGTTTTTTTTAATTAATTAAACTTGATTTTATTTATCTTTCTTAGTAATTGAGACTTATGATTAATGACGTTCATTCAGGAATAATTACTAGTGCATGCACACATTTAATTGGCAAATATGTAATTACATTTCTTATTTATCCGATTTAAAGTTTAGTTGTTTGGTTATTTTGATTACTTGTTTTCTCATCATATTCTATTCTTCTCAAAAAATGTCGGTCTCTTATTTCCACACATTCCAAGTGGACCGTTGTATGTCATTATTATATGCTGCAGCAGCCCCAACGTGATTTTATGTTTTTCTTTTATTCAATTTCCCCCTCCCTCAAACCCATCAGGTGTTGGATCTGCAGCTTGCCATTGAGGCACTCGTTGCCCAATACAATAGCCAGAACGTCACGCTGAAAGACGTTTGCCTTGCCCCGCTCGCTCCTTTCAACGACAACTGTACTATCTTGAGTGTCCTGAACTACTTCCAGAATAGCCATGATGTACTGGATCACATGCGAGGCGATGAATTCTTTGTCTATGCTGACTTTCACAGCCACTTCCTCTACTGTGTCAGGTTCATTTCTCCCTCCCTCTTTTATGGAATGCCGGGGGTGAGGGGAAAAAGAGGGAGAGAGTGAATTGGTATAGAACATGTTTCTATCTTACAGCTCACCAGCATCCCTAAATGACACTACTGTCCTCCATGATCCTTGTCTCGGCACTTTTGGAGGTCCGATCTTCCCTTGGCTGGCGCTGGGAGGCTACGACTGTAAGCCGTACACACACTGAAGGAATTAAATGGACAGCCTATTCTACCCCACATTTCAAGTTGCTTTATCAGGATCGAAACAGCAATGACATTTTCGTGAAGTTTTCCTTTCGACCACTTTTGTTTTGGAAATAAATGTTGCTAATTTTCTTTAATTTTAATTTAAAAAATGGAAATTAACATGAACGTTAGGATGTTTGGTTCCATGATGACTTGGGACCCACGGCGCCTTATCTAAAGCAAACAGTCCTCATACATGTAACACATTTTTTATTACATGGCTTTTGATTCAACATTGCACTTGGCATTGATTTGATGTAGTGGTGTACTGTTTGTAACATTATTCATTTCTTTGAACTCTGTCAAATGCTTGTTCTATGTACATAGCACGTGTGATGTTGAGGTCATCTCCTTTTGTTTGTTCCTTTCATACCAGCCACCAACTACAACAACGCTACTGCACTTGTCATCACCTTCCCGATCATCAACTCCCTCAATGACACTGACAGGCTGGGCAAAGCCCGAGCGTGGGAAAAAGAGTAAGATTTAGTTTCGTTTAAAGCAATAATGTCAAACTCATATTTGTCACGAGCCACATTGAAATTGATGAAATTGAGGGTTCCCCTGGACAGGGGTTATGACTACGATTTTTTTAAATTCCACCACCTCCTCATATTAGATATACACTGCACAACAAATACCTGTATAAGGATAACTGGTTTTGACGGCAAAAGCAAATAATAATGGACTGTTCAAACATTGTAATTATTACATTATATAGGACAATTTCAAGTTTTGATTCAGACTTCAGCATCATTATTGTGTTATGTTTGATTTGCTTTCGCGGTCCACATAAGATGATCTGGTAAGCCAGATCTCACCTTCGAACCTTGACTTTGACCCCAGTGTCTTAAAAGCTACTATTCTGTATTATGATGTCACAACAGATAATTAATGTAACTCCCCACACTGAGTTTCTTTGTACATGACCTGCTGCTAGGCTGAGGGAACATCCTGTATTTTCACGTGATGGCCAGACTAAACATGCAAAAACAGTTCTGTCAAACACAAATGCTAAGCAGAGATGCAGTGTTCAGTGCATAGGTTAGCATTAGCTAATGGTGTTAGCTTCTATAAGATTGGTATCCAAGCTTTATTGCCATTGATTGGATTGGATATGCCTTTGTTAGTCTACCACATTAAAACTTATGTGTGTGTGCGTGTACTCAGATTCATTCGCTTCATGAAGGAGTTCCACAACCCCAACCTGACCATCGCCTTCAGCTCCGAGAGGAGCGTCGAAGACGAAATCAACCGGGAGAGCAACAGTGACATCAGCACCGTCATCCTGAGCTACGCCATCATGTTTGTCTATATCTCGCTAGCATTAGGACACATCAACAGCTGCAGGAGACTGCTGGTAAGCGGCTATTTTCATGAGTTCATACCACGGTACATGGCACGGATTCAATAAAACCTGCTCAACCTGCTGCCACATTACTTGATAGCTCACAAAAAGAAAAAGTAGAAAAGAGATAAGGGCAATTTAGATTCATCTAAAGAAACAGAATGTAATTAAAAGGTCAATACAGTGATACCTCGGTTTACGAACCCCTTGGCTTACGAACTTTTCGGTTTACGAACGTTAAATTTATGAAAATTTTACCTTTGCATACAAACTATTTTTCGGGATACACGCGCAGCTGCCACAATGAGTGATGTGTTGTTTGCGAACGAGCCCGTTCTCTCGCTTGTTTTGGTCCTCTATTCCCCGCCCCCAGACATCGGTTAAAGCCACGTTTACGAACCCCTTGGCTTACGAACTTTTCGGTTTACGAACGTTAAATTTATGAAAATTTTACCTTTGCATACAAACTATTTTTCGGGATACACGCGCAGCTGCCACAATGAGTGATGTGTTGTTTGCGAACGAGCCCGTTCTCTCGCTTGTTTTGGTCCTCTATTCCCCGCCCCCAGACATCGGTTAAAGCCACGTGATTAGTCAAGAACGCAGCGGGGGCCGGGTGGGGGGGGGGGGGGGGGGTTACAGACAGAGAGATAGTGAAGCCATTCTCCAAAAAAGAAAATGGCTGACGACATTTTTTTGTCCTCTATTGCCCGCGCCCAGTCTTCGGTTAAAGCCACATGATTGGTCAAGAACGCACCAGTGAGGGGAGGTGGTTTAAACATTAAAGAAACAGGCAGACAACAGAGAGTGAGTGAGAAACTGGATAAATAACAGTGAAATTTGGATTTGTTTCAACTTTGATAGTTCAAAGGCACAGTGTAGACTGCAAGGTTAAAATTCCCATCAGGCTCCACAAATAACCTTCACAAGACATCTGTACACTTGATGCAAAAAGCTATCAACCCAGCTAAACAGAACCCAATTGATGAGGAACAAGGTAAAATTATCGCAGAGAAAGCACCTACAAGGGATCAAGATGGCGAAAGAAGGCTACGTTCCTCAAGTGTTTAATGCTGATGAAACCGGCCACTCCATTCCATCAAGCCATCAACGACCATCACAAAGGTAAATAAAACAACTTTATTCTATAGTACAGTTGATTTCTTTAATTATAATACCAGAGCACATTTTACACATAAAATAATGTATATGTTGTGTAGTTTTAAGGCTTACAGAATTAGAAAGTAGAAAATTATGTTTTATGGGGACCTGGGAACAGATTAGTCTCATTTTATTTGTTTCCTATGGGAAATTAATTTTTGGGATACACACTTTTCACCTTACACTGTCTGGGAACCAATTAAGTTCGTAAGCCAAGGTATCACTGTATACCTAACATTGGGGGTATTCACAGGGGTTGAGTGTGGTATATTTATGTTACCCGTTTTCATTATCATTAACAATGAGCTTTTTTTGTATGCAGGTGGATTCCAAGATTTCCCTGGCCGTAGCGGGCATTCTGATTGTGCTGAGCTCAGTGGCATCCTCGCTGGGCATCTTCAGCTACGTTGGCATCCCCCTCACCCTCATCGTCATTGAGGTCATCCCCTTCCTGGTGCTGGCTGTCGGGGTGGACAACATATTCATCATTGTGCAAACGTACCAGGTAGATGCATGCCGTTGAGTTCGTCAGTGTCCCTAAAACATGGCTTAATTTCCCTTTTTTGGATATTTTTATGTCAGCGAGATGAGAGGATGCCCCAGGAGGAACTTCACCAACAGATAGGACGCATCCTCGGCGACGTTGCACCCAGCATATTCCTGTCCTCCCTTTCAGAGACTGTGGCCTTTTTTCTGGGTATACACATATGATCAGGAATCAGAATTATAGGCCAATATGGCGTATGTTCTTAAAAGTGCAATATATTTTCTAATTCCATGTTCATGATAAACTGGTTCTGCAGGAGCACTGTCCAACATGCCTGCAGTCAGGACATTTTCCCTTTTTGCTGGCCTGGCTGTTTTTATTGATTTCCTATTGCAAATCAGCTGCTTTGTCAGTCTTCTGGGCTTGGATCTGAAGAGGCAGGAGGTGAGCCTAAATGTTGGCAATACATTAAGGTACTAGCTGAAGTTCCGAAATCTTGCTTTCACAATAGGCAAATCGTCTGGACATTATCTGCTGCTCCAAGTTGCCTGAGGGTCAGGAAACAAGGACGGACAGCATCCTTTTCCGTTTTTTCAAGAAGGTCTACGCACCGTTGATTCTCAAAGAATGGGTGCGGCCCATCATTGTAAGTGTGTGCGTCAGCAGCACATGTTTGCAACAGCCGTGTTGCTTTTGTACATGCAGTTTGTCAGTTGATCCATTACTTTAAAAAATCCCTCTATACAGGTGGCTGTGTTTGTGGGAGTATTGTCATTCAGTATTTCTGTGGTAAACAAAGTTGAGATTGGATTGAATCAGCAGCTCTCCATGCCTGATGTAAGTCATGTGAATGTGATGCACAGTGGTAATTTTGCTTGCAGATGGTAACCATGCAAGTTGAACAACTCTATGAAGTCGGTGTGAACTACCGTTCACAAATCTACATCATGATAAATGAATAACGTTTAAATAATAGTTTAAAGGAATAATTGTCATGTTATGAGAATAAACATATTAGATACTATAGTTGGAGTTACATCGACAAATTGGAGTATAATTTGAAGATTTAAATTTATTGAGGAAAAAAGTGATATTTTCACACAGAAAATTGTAATTTCAATGGATGTTTCCATTGGCATCAATACATGAGGGCAGTGGTTCTTAATGTTGTGAGAGGTTTCGAATCACACTAGTTCATATCCACAAGGATGCATCTGGGCCCCGCAATTGACGCATTTTGACACCCACTGGCGCAACTTTGGAACTCCACTACGCCAGCACAGGCGCATGTCTATTACGATTAGCGCATATTGCTACATGATGCACGCCACATATGACATACTTATGTTAAAATAGCTAAAAAAAACAAATTTAGACAGCAATTGAAACATGTTCGTTTTACTTTCGTCGTCTGCCATCTTGCCTTATCTAGCCATAATAACCTTGCATTTGTTTCGGAGTGTTTTAAAGTTGTGATAGAGGACATTTTGGGCTTTTCCGTGATCCGCCGGAAACTGACGAAAGACATAATCAAATATTCATTTACCCATGGTGCATTGCAGTTTTTTTATCAAACATGGCGGATGTTTGCATTGTGGAGCGTGCGAACAGGAGTAAAACTCCAAAAGACATTAAAAACAGGCAGCAAACAAACATATTCTCGTTTTTGTTAAGAAACAATCGAATAAGTCTGCGGAGGCTAGTGACAATGCAAACTGGTGTTAATGATTCCAATTTAGTTTTAGCGGCTCCCCTCTCCCGGCAAATTGGCGTTTTCATGTTGATGTTTGTTAAGTAATTATAAGTACCTTGCATGCGTTTTCATGTTTATGTTTGTTAAGTAATTATAAGTACCTTGCATGCTGGGTTCGAGAGGACAGTAATTTCATCTGTGCTGTATGTCATGCATATTAGCATATTTGACAATAAAGCTGACTCTGACTTTGACTTTGACTTTGACTTTGAAAGATGTCAGCGCTTGTTGCAGCACATTGGAAATCTTCAAAGTAAAGATTATTTTAAGTAGACACTTCTCAGAAATATTGTGCTAAATCGGTTCTCTTTTTCTTTTCAATATCAAAATAGAAAATTGAAAATGTTTGTTTATTTTATGTATATGAGTACATTCTTTGACTTGAATTACAATTATTGATATATTAGAAAAATAGATTTTACTCAAATAATGGCTTTTCATTTTAGAAATATGCTCCGATAAATGTATTTTGGTTTATGTCAATCAGTTTAGTGTACCATGGCAATTTAGTTAAATAGGGACCCATCAATTTTAGAATTTGGCCCCCTTTTCAGACACAAAGGGGGCCAACTGCCCCATTTTTTTAATTTCCCAGATGCATCCCTGTATCCACATTCACTGTGCCCTCAGTGAATAATAAAACTGTGCTCCTTTGGTTTTGCCAGTGCAAGTCTGGGCTTGTTTAACTTGGCTCGACAAATCATGCAGTCTGTGATGCTTGTCAATCCATGTTATACATATTTGTCTGACCACTTTATTTTTTTGCTCGACGTAGCATGGATTTTTTTTTTTTTTTTTTCAAGCAATGTAATGTGATCATCTGCAGCCAGTGAGGCCAAGTAGGCGTGTTATAATTGATGAACATGTTAACTCCGGTATGTCTTAGCCACCATGGCAAAAGAACCCCTCAGACAGCAAAAGAACCCAGGTTAAGAACCAGTGTATTTAAGGCATGTGTTTTAATGATCAATGCATCCAAGAAAAGCTGTCAGTTCTGTCCATGTTGTGGATTCACATTAGATTGTTGATTGCAGTAGTTGTACTTTATTCTCCTATTTGTATGACGTGTGGACTTTTTATATTAAAATCCATTGCATTCATTGCCATTGATGCTTTTTTTTTGGGGGGGGGGGCTCAAATAGGATTCCTACGTGTTGGACTACTTCAACAACCTGAATCAGTATCTCAAAACGGGAGCTCCAGTCTACTTCGTAGTGGAGAATGGCCTCAACTACAGCAGCCTTGAGGGTCAGAATGCCGTGTGCGGTGGCGTAGGCTGCAACAATAATTCACTGGTTCAACAGGTCTATTCCGCATCGCTCATCAGCAACTAGTATGTCTTCAAATAAAACACTTTAAGTGACAGCACAGGATTCTTGAATATATGTATTTTTTTTTTTTACTTTCAGCTCCACTATTGCCTTCACACCTTCCTCCTGGCTCGATGACTATTTTGATTGGGTCAAACCACAGTCCACTTGCTGCCGTTACAAGAATGACACAGGAGCCTTTTGTAACGCTTCAGGTAAATCAGTATCCAATGTCAACAAGTCTCTGAGTGAATTTTTGCCCACATTCTATTACCTTCTTTTACAATGGACTAGCAAACACACGGGCACAAGTGCATTGTTAACACTGCAGTGCTTTTACACAAGGTGGTAAAAATGGTTTACTTCCTCCTGGACAGCATGGTTTGAACCAATTGTTCGATGTGTCAACTTGACTTCTGCACAATAAAATGGGTTAATTGATTGATCGTCTATCAGATGTTATGGCAATGACAACTTGGAGAAATCAATATGTGATCACAACAGTGCGTCAGGTGTGCCGAAAAGAAATACAGTATTGTCTAAGAAACTGATGCCATGGTTGCTTGCAAAAAGTGAATCCTTAAAATTAAACAGCTGCATAAGGACTTTGAATCCAATTCACAACTTCTTTCTCAGAATCAGAATCGTCTTTATCTTTATTGCCAAGTATGTAGAACACACAAGGATTTTGTTTCCGGTAGAACACGCTGCACAGGTACCATCATCAAAAAATTGCAAAGAGGCACTATACAGTTCGATTTGGCAGTTCGATTTGGGTTACTGTTTAGAGAGTTAATGGCTTGGGGGAAGAAGCAACTGCACCAGAGCTCCAGCTGCTCCACTTGTTGTCGGTACGCAGACTCGTTGCCGTCTTTGATGAGACCGATGACTGTGGTGTCGTCTGCGAACTTTATGAATTTGACAGCTGGTTGTGTTGAGGTGCAGTCGTTTGTGTAGAGAGAGAAGAGCAATGGAGAGAGGACGCATCCCTGCGGAGCTCCAGTGCTCGTGGTTCGTGTTGAGGATGATATTTTTCCCAGTCTGACCTGTTGTGTCCGTCCTGCTTTTCCTCTTACGATCTGAAACACAAATGTTTTCAGTATACAGCACAAACGAAGGGCTTGGCATTGTCAATCCAATACTTTTGGAGGCCACTCTATGTCCAGCAATTTAGTTCACATTTTTGTAGGCTCATATTCAAAATGACTTTCTTATAGACCATCAACCTACATCACGTTCAGGCAATTCCCCACTTGAAATAAATTCCACTAAGTGTCCCTGCATTTTATATTTTCTATATACAGTAAAGTCTCGTTATATCGATATCGGATATATCGATAGTTCCGGTTATATCGATACTATTTCTATGCACGCACGGAGAAAATTACATGCAAACAGGGCCGGATATATCGATAGTCCCGGTTATATCGATATTTTTTCGGACTCCCTTGAATATCGATATAACGAGACTTTACTGTATGTAAAAAAAAAAGCCTAAATCCTCGTCAGCTGTCAGCGAATTCACAAAATGTCTCCCGTAACAATAAAAACGACTGCCTCGATGGCAAAACAAAGAAGTGATGGTTGATTGGCATTTGAGTAGGTCAAGGTCTGTTAAGATGGGTTTGACTTATATTACTCGAGAGCACGATGATAACAAACACGAATGGAAAATTACATGAACCAAATGCCTCAACAACCAAAGTATCATTGTCAGTTTTAAATATAACCTTGTCGAACTGGCCTCTGGTTTTCTAGTAATGGACCCATTGTGTGTACACTGTCGACCTTTGACCCAAAGTGGGAAGCAGAGGCCCCTTGGTGATGACTTCATGCGCTTTCTTCCCATGTTCCTGTCAGACAATCCAAATGTCAAGTGTGGAAAGGGGTAATTCCACATACTATGTTGCATATGTGTTTAAGTATTGCATCTCTTCCCTCACTCTTTGTTTTCTTTGCAGCGGCCATGCAGCCTATGCCACAGCAGTGGATGTTTTTCCCAACAACACACAGGTGGGCGCCAGCTATTTCATGAGCTTTCATACCATCCTGAAGGAGTCGTCGGACTACATTGATGCTTTGAAAATGGCCCGCATCTTAGCTGAGAACATCACTCAGACCATGGACCACAAGGTCTTTGCCTACAGGTGGGACCTACTCCTTCTGTTATACTTTGTGTAATCCACTGCTTTTTGTCGAACGAGAATACTGCAAGTTCCCGCATTATATGAAGCACACTTTCAATACAGTGATACCTCGGTTGACAAACATTCTAGCTAACGAACTTTTCGCCTTATGAACGTTAAGTTCGCGAGAATATAATCTTGGCATACAAACTATTTTTCGGGAAACACGGAGCGCCACAATGAGTGATGTGTCGTTGCGAACGAGTCGGTTCTTGGAGCTCCTAACAAGGAGCTGAAAATGGCAGCCTTTTTTGCCCTCTATTCCCCGCCCTCAGTCTTCGGTTAAAGCCGCACGTGATTCGTCAAGATCCGTGGTAGCGAAGGGAGGAGACACACGCAGCAGGACAAACGCAGCAGTGAGCGGGGGGAGGGGTTACAGAAATAGAAACACACGGGCACACACACACGCGAAAGGGAGACGACAGAGCTTGAAACAAAAAAGCAAGTGGAAAAAAAACAAAAGTGAAAAGGTGAAAATATGGATAGAAAACGCAGTGAAAAGTTGAAAAGGCAGAGTGTAGATTGCAAGGTTCAAATATCCAATCAATCAGGCTCCACAAATAACCCGCACAAGCCATCTGTACAATTTGAAGAAAACATATAAGCAAGGGAACCAGCTCTTAATGAAGTTTCTAATTTGTCTGCCTGCATCTGTTGCTGTTGCAATATCACAACCTCTAAGACAGGGGTCGGGAACCTTTTTGACTAAGAGAGCCATAAAAGTAAAATATATAGAAATGTTTTTCAATGAGAGCCGCACACACATACACCCGCGCGCACGCACGCGCGGCCACTTTTCAACAAAATGTCAGAATGTATTATTTAAAATAACTTTATAATAGTACTCACCCTTAACATGGATGGTTTTCCGTTCCTCGTGATTGGTAAAAATCCAGGCAAACGATCGGAATTAAAGTCAACTTGCCGGGTCCATAGGCAAAGTTACTGCTAGCTCGCCTGCACACGGCTCATTAGCTTCCACACTTGCTATCTGCAATATACTTCTCGCAGAAGTATATTGATGCTAAACGTTAACATGGGGCTTCATAAAATATCACTGACATTCGACTGTTTCATCGATGGTATTGTTTCATTGCAAATTAGAATCGCAAATCCTCCGATGTATTCAAGCTGGAGCGTACTCGTCTTTTTTTTTTTTTTTTTTTTTTTTTTTTAACTGTCGGGCTGATTTAAAGGGTGTTTACCTGTTTCAACTGACGGCCTGTATCATCCAATCAAACCTGCGCTTTCCGCCAACCTAGGTCAGTGTCATCCAATCACAATTGCGCTTTCCGCCAACTGCAGCCCCAACAGGAAATGAACGGCAAAAAATCGAGAATATGTATTTAGTTTTATCGGCGAGCCATATGCAATCATCAAAAGAGCCATATATGGCTCGCGAGCCATAGGTTCCCGACGCCTGCTCGTACAACCCAGAGATCCTTGAGACACTTTATGCAAAAAGCTATCCATTTCATCAAGCCATCAACAACCATCACAAAGGCAAATAAAATGACTTTATTTTACAATACAGTTTATTTCTTTAATTACAATACCATAGCACATTTATTATACATAAAATGAGGTATATTGTGTGTGTATAGTTTTAAGACTTATTTAGTTGAAAATTATGTTTTATAGGGACGTGGGAACGGATTATTCTCATTGTAATAGTTTCCTATGGGAGAATAATGTTTGTAATACACACTTTTTGCCTAACTCACACTTTCTGGGAACTAATTAAGTTTGTAAGCCAAGGTATCACTGTATTTTGTATTTTTTTTTTTTCATATACTGGACATACTGGATGATAAAATGTTATCTACAATGCGTCCACTAGATAGAGCTATGCTCCTTCCATTCACTTTAGAAGTGCAATGGCTGCCTTCCAAAAACGTAAATTAATGATTACATTACTTAAACAAAACTATGAAAATTGAGCATGAGACAGGAATCTGCTGCATTCTTCATCTTCTTAGTCTCTGGGTGCAAGTTGGTAAAAAAGAAGGCTAATGCAAAAAAACTCGCATTTTTTCTGCACTGTAAAGTGTCCTTGAGTTTTGAAAGGCACTTATAAATGAACTGTATTATTATTAGTAGTAGTAGTAGATAAAGCATCTTAAAGGACTGGAGTTCTGTTTGTGATGTAATGTAAGGAAAGAGATGCCCATTTCACAGTAAGATCAGAGCATTGTCATCAAATGGTGAGTATAGTTTTTGCTTTTTTGAATGTTGCTGTGCCGATTACCATTTTGTGTTTAGGAGCCTTTTACTGAGCGAGTTGCTTGTTCTGTAGCCACAAAGGGACATATGTCTTCTTGTGCCGGTCCCAAGCCCGGATAAATACAGAGGGTTGTGTCAGGAAGGGCATCCGACGTAAAAGCTTGGCCAAACAAACATGCAGATCAAACCTCTAAAGATGGAGGACACTGATTTGCTGTGGCGACCCCTTGAAGGGAAAAGCCGAAAGGAAAAGAAGAAGTAGTAGTATTATTTGTATTATTATTCTTATTGTTGTTATTATTATTTTATTATTACAGTATTATTATTATTATTATTATTATTACAGTAAAGTCTCGTTATATCGATATCGGATATATCGATACTCCCGGTTATATCGATACTATTTCTATGCACGCACGGAGAAAATTACATGCAAACAGGGTCGGATATATCGATAGTCCCGGTTATATCGATATTTTTCGGACTCCCTTGAATATCGATATAACGAGACTTTACTGTATTATGGAAAAGCGTACACATTTTCCAAAAGGAAACACTGCGCCCTATAATCCGATGATACACCTTCATCACTTTCACCGACTTCGGACCCAGGAGGGGAGCCCTGTGGCGTCACCGGTGCGCATCACAGCTTTAATGTCTTTCAATTCCTTGATCTCCTTGATGTGCGTCTCACCCTGACGCATATCACACGCTTGAAATGGTATAAAAGGAGCTGTCACGGGACAGAGAGAATCAGACTCAAAGAGACTTGCAAAGACCCGCACAGGCACGCCCGGTTAACGCCGGGCGTCGGACGGACATCACGGCAGGACTTGCTCGACTCCACGCCACGATCAAGCTCTGCGCGTCACCTGCCTGGGAGCTCTGACAACGAACCTACTTACAAATAAAGAGAAACATCAAACTCATTATTGGCATACATAAAGTTATGTATGGTGTTACAGTCTCCATTGAGTTGTTTCCGCTATGGCATCCAGTGGTTATTATTGAAAGTTACAAAAGGTCTCTCCGAATGGCACTAATTGACGTGTGCATTCGGCAACATACACTCAGAAAATTATGTTGTGAGCTCTGCACACTATGAAATAATACAAAAAGTAAAGCAGAGAGATGAAAGCACCCAACAAAAATCACAGACGAGCCACTGACTAGCACCTGCTCTGCAGCGTCTTCTATGTGTTCTACGAGCAGTACCTCACCATCGTGTACGACACAGCCTTCAACCTGAGTGTTTCGCTGGGAGCCATCTTCCTGGTGACCACAGTTCTGCTGGGTTTTGAGCTGTGGTCAGCCGTGCTGGTGTGCGTCACCATCGCTATGATCCTGGTCAACATGTTTGGCGTCATGTGGCTGTGGAACATCAGCCTGAACGCTGTCTCGCTCGTCAACTTGGTCATGGTGAGGAGAGGGGTGTCTGCGTAGGATACGAGTTGTATAGTATAACTGCTCATTTTTCTTTTTTTCTTTTTGCAGGCATGTGGAATTTCTGTGGAGTTCTGCAGTCATCTGGTTCGGGCTTTTTCCGTTAGCAAGAAGAACAGCAGGTCGGAACGGGCTGAGGAGGCGCTCGCTCACATGGGCAGCTCAGTAAGTCTTAATTTAAAACTTAAAATTGATCATTCCTTGTTCTTAGATGCTGCTTGTCCTCCATTGCGCAAAACAAGAAGCTTGACAAAAGAAATAATGTAAATATCGTGACGCTTCTAACAATGCTTAGAATTCCAAATATACCAGCACAAAAACACTTCACTATCATTTCAAACTCAACTTTAAACATTCTCTTCCAAAATAAAAGGGGAACACACACTTGATTTTAAATGTGCGCGAATATTATCCACGCAACCGGTCACAAATCAACTCAACTCTTGTTTATAGAGCACTTTCAAACAGCCAACGCTGCATACAAAGTGCTGTACATGGAATGGAGCAGCTATTATATAAACAACAATAGAGCAACAAATCAGTCACCAAGACAGTTGAAAGCACCAAGGAGTAAAATAAGACCGAGGCCAAGTCAAGTGCCAAAGAGTACAAGTGAGTTTCGAGG
The DNA here is from genome assembly GCF_051943395.1 of Hippocampus bargibanti. Taxonomy (NCBI): domain Eukaryota; kingdom Metazoa; phylum Chordata; class Actinopteri; order Syngnathiformes; family Syngnathidae; genus Hippocampus; species Hippocampus bargibanti. The sequence continues at coordinate 21,749,512 of NC_142744.1, read as the reverse complement.
CGGGTTTTAACGATAGTCAGTGAGGGGGGGGTTAATGAATTTGTCTCAAGGAAACGTATACAGTAAAGTCTCGTTATATCGATATCGGATATATCGATAGTCCCGGTTATATCGATACTATTTCTATGCACGCATGGAGAAAATTACATGCAAACAGGGTCGGATATATCGATAGTCCCGGTTATATCGATATTTTTTCGGACTCCCTTGAATATCGATATAACGAGACTTTACTGTATTTACATTAAACCGTGACTGTAAACTGTACGTGAGACATATGAAAGTGGCTTAGTGGCTTGTAGCAAGCAATGAAAACGTTGCATTGTGCACCATGATGACAAATGACTACTGCAGCAAAATCTACACTGTAGATTTGTCGTACATTATACTCTTTCATAACTGCCACAGTTTCAGTGCAGATTAAACAGACACACTTCCCCTTGAATTCTTTGAAGAAATATTCACTCTCCCACCGTGTCTGAAATTTTCTGCACTCACTTTCTACCTTTCGCTTCTTTGGTTCTGCCATGTTTAGTAACGGCTAATTTTTTTCTGGGATTGGCCTTTTTGGTGGAGCAACTGCCTCGATCAACAGTAGCTCCCCCTGGTGTTAAAACTTAGAAGTGCGGGCCATATTCCATTCTGTTTATAAAATTTCTTGCGGGCCAATTAAAAATGGACTGCGGGCCGCAGTTGGCCCGCGGGCCGTAGTTTGGACACCCCTGGTTTATAGCGTCAATGTATGCTGATGTGTATGTCAAGCACGAGTTTTACTCGTGTTTCTTTGTCCTAGGTGTTCAGTGGGATCACACTGACAAAGTTTGGCGGAATCCTAATCCTGGCGCTGTCCAAATCGCAGATCTTCCAGGTCTTCTACTTCCGCATGTACTTGGCCATTGTGCTCCTGGGTGCCACACACGGCCTCATCTTTCTGCCTGTGCTGCTCAGCTACATAGGTCAGTCAGCAGGCAATGCATCTGTTAAGGTGTTAAAGAATCCATTTTAAACTTTAAAACCACACACACACACACACACACACACACACAGATGAAAGAATGTTTTTTTTTCTTTAATTACTGTAAAATAACAGTATATCACGTCAAAATCTTTCTGACAAGTTTGTTTGTTTAGTGAATAATATAAGATAATAAGATCATAAGATAATATGATAATACAATTGAAATTTGGCAGGAGGTAAAGTTGAAAAAAAAAAGTCCTTTTCAGCACAATTTCAATGATCAAAGGAAGTTGAAAGAAGTAAAAACATATCTATATGCTTTTTAATTTGCATGATCATATAATGATACTACATTTAATTTCTAAGCGCCTTTCAAAACTTTCAAGGTCACTTTACAGTCATAGGATGAGAAGGTTTCTTCAGCCGTCATCTGTAGTTTTTGAAGGTGTCGGACGTTTCACCTCCTATCCAAGAGGCTTTGTCAGCGAACTAAAGTCTGACTGGTCGTATCGGCCCTATTTATATATCCCTAATGTCCAGACATGGCGGCGCCGGACACAGCTATGATAGGTCCCTACTCTCAGGTTGGGGAGAGCAGAAGACCACTCCCTGTGGCCCCACTGATTGTTCCTACATTCCTGACTAACGACTGGCCTATTTGCCCCACTCCCACCGGTATCACCTCATCAGCATTACGAATGTTGCCTAACCTGTGTTGCTTAAGCAGGCTATTGTATGAACGATCCAAATTGAACCTCACCCCACCAGACCGGTTTAATGAAGGATTTAGTTGTTTTATGAGAATCGCTTCTTTTACCCCCCTTTCAAACCATCTATTTTCTTTCGCTAAGATTTTAACCTCATTGTCGTCAAACGAGTGGTTGCTAGCTTTTAGGTGCAAATGTACTGCCGATTGAGGCCCACTAGTATTATCCCTGCGATGTTGATAGGCTACCAAATAAAAAACAAAGTCATGTAGTTTATTCAATACATTGTAAGAATGAAAATTGTAAAGAGCAGTACATTGGGGAGACTCAACAAATTCTCAAAAAAAGACTTTATCAACATCGCAGGGATAATACTAGTGGGCCTTTGTAACAGAAGTGGGCAGGAAGGCAGCAAAAAGGCCTACAACTGCTGGAAATTGTTGCAAGTACTCTGGTGTCCGACGTGTGACTGAGGAATTAAAAAAAAAATAATCCACTGAATACTGAACCTGTATCACCCTTGCAGGCCCCTCGACCAACAGGGCAAAGTTGCTTGCGGCCAACAAGCGTTTCATCGGAACCGAAAGGGAGCGGCTCCTCAACTACTGAGACGGCTGGCCAGACGGGCAGAACAATGAAGCGTGTCTCCAGCCATTCCTGACAACACTGCTCCATGGCTGCTGCTGTTTTTTTACACTGATTGGACTGCCGACTATGACTTGACATTTCTCAAGACACGACTGCCATCTGGCCCTCAAATGATACAATTGAAACTGGAATATTATGCGGAGATATCACCTGACAGACAAGAAAACATTTTTGCAGTTGCCGAACTGGTTAAAATGCCAGCTTTACACACATGTGAATGCCTCTTAATTTGTGGGAATAATTGAAATATGCTTTCACATCCTTTACTGGAATGTTTGAGAAGTCATTCTTTTACAAAAAGAACTCTTGACTAGGCATGGAACATGGAATACTCCATCATGTGTACAATGACAGTTTGCTCTGGAACGAGCAGTACCAATATTTTTTTTGTTGGGATACAATTTTTAAATTTATGTGGTTACAGTGTCTGTGACTCAACCCTTCCTTTTGGAGAATAGATTTTAAAACAATTTTACATTATTAAAATTCCTCAGCCCAAAATAACATGCTGGCCTATGATTGCTACTTGGCCATGATCTCCAAACGGCTTTTAATGCGGTGATTGTCTGGGGTCTGTGTGCTGGATCCTATTGGGTCAATTAAAATATTTGATGTGATCATGAATTATGATAACGTAGATCTGACATCCCTGCGTGAATAAAGGAGCAGAGGTTAACATAAAAGGTGTAATCCTGCTTTTATTTTTTATCCAGAATAACATGAAATATGATGACAATAAAGTTGTATTTTTAAAATTCAACTGTGACTTTGTTACTTTGTTCCCTTTATTGAACGTGAGCTGCAATATCACATTTAAGACTGTCATGAATAATTATGATCAGCCCATATATATATATATATATATATATATATATATATATATATATATATATATATATAAAAACGTCTTGCATTGCTTGTGAATCCAAACAATGGCTTCAGATTTGGATAATATGCTTTCTTGTTACACATCCATTTATGAATATGATTCAAATACACTGTAGTTCAGAAGATGAAAGCATACATGTTTGCAATCATTAAAGAATTATATGTGCCATTTTGAGGCAACATTGGGGGAACATCTCTCACCCCCCCCCAAAAAAAAGAGGCACAAAATGGGAGCTCATGGCCAGCTCCGTTTCTTATATGGCGCTTGGCTGCCCTCTTCTGGCGGCTTTTGTTAATGCAGTTTGGCGCAGGATTGATAGTCCGGTTATATCAATATTTTTTCCGACTCCCGAGAATATCGATATCACGAGACTTTACTATATATATATATATATATATATATATATAAATATATATATATAATATATATATATATATATATACAGTAAAGTCTCGTTATATCGATATTCAAGGGCGTGCCGAAAAAATATCGATATAACCGGGACTATCGATATATCCGATATCGTTTGCATGGACTTTTCTCCGTGCGTGCATATAAATATATCGATATAATATATACTATCGATATATCCGATATCGATATAACGAGACTTTACTATATATATATATATATATATATATATATCCGACCCTGTGCGCATGTAATTTTCTCCTTGTGTTCATAGAAATAGTATCGTAATAAGCGGTACTGTCGATATAACCAATATCGATATAACGAGACTTTACTGTGTGTGTATATATATATAACAGCACAAGCCAATGGCAACCTCGAACTACCAACAAGGAAAGCGGCTACGACCTAATACTTCCAGCGGTTGAGGCAAGTCCTCAGAAGCCAGCTCAGTGGCAAGAACAAGACCCGGGCAATAAACAGCTAAGCCCTGCCAGTGATCAGATCCCCTGCAGTAATAATGTGGCCAAAGAAAGAGATTCAGACCACGGGTGTTAAGACCCGAAGAACTCCTCACCATGCATGGAGGGTTCCATCCCAAATCCAGCACCCTGGGACTGTACACAAGCCGTAAGGAAGGAGGCCGGGGACTAGTGAGTGTGAGAGCCACTGTCCAGGATGAAACATCCAAGCTCCATGAATACATCAGAGAAGGCTCCAACGGATGATGTACTCAGAGAATGTCTCAGACAATGGGGAACAGAGGATGAGGTGCTGGTAGAGGGACAATCATGGGAGGAAAAGCCCCTACACGGGTTGTACCACAGAACCATAACTGAAGTGGCTGATCTCAAGATGTCCTATCAGTTGCTAGAGAGGGCTGGCCTAAAGGACAGCGCAGAGGCACTCATCCTGGCTGCTCAAGAGCAGGCCCTGAACACCAGGGCCATAGAGGCACGGATATACCACACCAGGCAAGACCTAAGGTGTAGATTGTGCAAAGAAGCACCTGAGGGTGTAAGATGCTGGCAGGGAAAGCTTACATGGAGCGCCATAACCAGGTGGCTGGCATGGTCGACCGAAACATCTATGCGGAGTATGGACTGGAAACCCCAAGGTCAAAATAGGAAACACCTCCCAAGGTAGTAGAGAATGACTTAGCAAAGATCCTGTGGGACTTCCAGATACAGACTGACAAGATGGTCATGGCCAACCAACCAGATATCGTGGTCATAGATAAAGGGCAAAGGAAAGCTGTTGTCGTAGATGTAGCGGTCCCGAGTGATGGAAACATCAGAAAGACGGAACATGAGAAACTTGAGAAATACCAAGGGCTCCGAGAGGAGCTGGAGAGAGCCTGGAAGGTAAAGGTGACAGTCGTGCCTGTGGTGTTCGGAGCACTCGGGGCAGTGACCCCCAAACTTGACGAGTGGTTGCAACAGATACCGGGAACAACATCGGAAATCTTGGTCCAGAAAAGCACAGTGCTGGGAACAGCACGGATACTGCGCAGAACCCTCAAGCTTCCGGGCCTCTGGTAGAGGACCCAAGCTAAAATGGGGGACAGACAACACCCATGGCGGGTGAGACGAGAATTTTGGCTGGGACCTTGGCTTACGAACTTAATTGGTTCCCAGACAGAGTGTGTAAGGTGAAAAGTGTGTAGCCCAAAAATTAATTCTCCATAGGAAACCATTAAAATGAGAATAATCCGTTCCCAGGTCCCCATAAAACATATTTTTCTACTTTCTAATTTTCTAAGCCTTAAAACGACACAAAATATACCTTATTTTATGTATAATAAATGTGCTATAGTATTTATAGTTAATGTGCTATAGTTTATTGAAGAAATAAACTAAATAAAGTCATTTTATTTACCTTTGTAATGGTCGTTAATGGCTTGATGGAATGGAGTGTCCGGTTTCCTCAGCATTAAACACTTGATGAGGAACATAGGCTTCTTTCACCATCTTGAGGATGATCCCTTGTAGGTGCTTTCTCTGTGATTTGTATTGTTAATTGTATCGAGTTCTTCATCAATTGTGATCTGTTTAGCTTTTTGCATCAAGTTTGTTTCGGTTTCGGTTTCCGGTTTCGGACGTTTCGCCTCCTGGAGGCGAAAGTCCGAAACCTTCAATATTGTACAGATGACGGCTGAAGAAACCTTCTCATCGATGGACCACTCCTGTACGACTGAGAGCTTACACAGACACTGGTCTTAATCCTTCCTTTTGTACTCGAGCGCCACTGGCGGCTGTTAGAAAAATTACATACATTGGCCGCATCGCTGAAAGTTTGGGAAAAAAGTAGCAGCTTATAGTCCGGAATTTACGGTATTTGATACGAGCTGACACAAATTCCCAGCAGACAAATCAGCACATTTCCAATGGAGCCTGGGCGCCATATTGTGCATTTTCTGGGACGCTACATTTCCGGTTTCATTTTGAAGTAGTTTTTGGACACTAAAGTCATTTTTATTGGTGTTTTTCATTTGACTAAAAACATCAGCCTGAGTGTTTTGGGTATTTTAGATGCTATAAAACGTTTTTCTGATGTCAGTTAGGAAACAAAAACATGGTGTCGGTTGTCCTTTAAAAGAGCCTATCAGCTACAAACTATCGATAAGTGGGAGGTTACAATCAAACCAAAAGTAAGTATACAAAAGTGTAGATATTGAAAGTGACAATAGATGTTAAGAATGTGTTCGTATAGTGAATTGCCCTAACAGGACCCTTTGCTGGTCTATCAATAAATCAGTGTGAGAGGGAGTTTAATGAGGTGCTTTGTGACAATGGTTTGCAATTACAGAGGTTTCAACTGACTCACGGGTCTGGAACAAAAAGGATTAGGTGGCCACGTCAGACATGAAGACGACCCCATGGACGTCACGTGCTTGGACAGTGGCTCCTATAGCTTCTTGGCAAATTTAAAATAAATTCGTAAGCATGACCATGTCATGCCGCTTCCCCCACATTCCAGACCTCTGTGTTTACAAGTCCTGAGTCCCGTGACGGTGCCGTGAAAAAAAAACGCCACCTCAGCCAAATGCTATGTTCTGGGCAAAGGTAGACTGCATGGATTGACATCGCCCCCCAAAAAAAGACACGTTCTCACAATGATGCTTGTCAATTGAAGCTTTGATGAGCCAGTTTGGATTAGGCCACCAACGTGTCTGATTAAATTGCAGATCTTGCACATCCTGGCGTTTTTTTTTTTTTTTTTTTTTAACCAGGACTTGTTTACATTGTGGCGTCCACGTGACACGACCCAACAGTTGATCGGGAACCTGACAGCAACACTTGGTTCATAGCACTCCTGCTTTCCTTCCTTGCAAAAAAGCTCGACAGAATGGGGGAGTATAGGCCAAAATGACAGTTTGCATTGACCTGGTGGATTATGCTGCTTAACTATTATTCCACAAGTACTAATTGCACGACGTGCAATTGTTATAGTTGATCCATTCTCGTCCGTAATCGTGCAGATCTGTAAAGCTTCCTTGCGCTCAGAATTAAAATGGCCAGAAGCACTGTTTCTTCGCCACAACATCATAAAAAACAAACAAAATTACACAGTTTCGACTTCATTCGACAAGCAAAGTGATTTATTTACAATGATAATGAAGCAGTAATTATTTTTGACAGTCAGTCATTTTCTTAGCTTCTGAAATTTTTGAGGTGTGCAAGTAACAATCAACTTCTGACACTTGAAAATAGCCCTTCATGACAATTTATTGTGAGATTTGTCTTGCAAATAAATCTCTCTTCTTTATATGATTTTGTATCTTTAATTCTTCCTGAGGGAGGACCATAAAACAACTTATAAACTTGCCAAATCAGATGATTAGGACCAGGCATTGCCAAGTATCCTGGTAAAGTTTGATATATTTTACTTTGTCCCAAACACGATCTTGCCCCAAAACTCACTAGACAGCGTAACCTGGAACACAAAGAAGCCCCTGACATATAAGAGGATGCATGAAAAAATCAAGAACCCATGCACTAAACAAACTAAGTCATTTTGGGTGCTTTTTAAGGCTCAGCCTAGTGAGCCTGAATCAGATGCAGGGATCCTTCACACCGCAATAAAAAATAATATTTTTCTTCCCCATCAATTGTGGGTGGAGCGTGGCAGCAAAACTAGATTATTTGAGAATTTGCCATAAAAAGTGACTTGAAATATTTACTTGTTTTTTCACCAATCTTCGCAAATTAGTAAAACGGGAGAAAAAAATCTGAAGGTGTCCACCCATGCCTGAAATTGAACATTTTAATGTGAAAAATTACAGAACTAAGTTCAACTGTTCCCAGAAATTTTGCCCAAATGAGCCCCAGTTAAAAATTACACTCCCATCAGATTGGCAAAGCTTTTTCTTTCTTTCGTTCTTTCATTCGTTCTTTGTGATCACTGAGATTTTGCCATAAAGAAAGATGAAACAAAATAAGTGATGCACCAAGAGCTTTGCTGATTGCCATGACATTAAAAGTCTCAAGACTTCCCGAAGATGAAAATGACTCAAATGAACTCCATTTGGAAGCCAGTATCATCTTATTTTTTATGTATTGAGACCAACACCCCACATTTCTCCAAAAACGACCACCCTGAGCCCACCCCATCCAAAGAGCACCTTAAGGTGCTAGCGATACACTCTAACATAGAGCAGATGAAGGAAAAATGAATCCAGATGTTTCCTCATGCATATATAAGAAAAGATCAAACTATTGCATTCTGGAGCTGAGAAAAAAAGCTGGTCATATTCTGTGGGAAAAAGTGCACTTCATAAGCACACAGATGTTTTAAAAAAGAGAGAAAAAGATCCACCCCCCCCAAAAAAAAATTGTCAAAGTCAACAAACAAGGGGAGAGTCAAAAAAAATGGGAGCAAAACGTGAGGACCAAGTTCTGCAGCAGTGAAGTCCCAACCGAGCGGAACCGTACTTGTAGGTGCGGTGGGAGGGGCAGGGGTGGGGGTCGCCATTTGCCCACCAGCGCTACGAGGTCTGTAACAAGCGTCGGTAGTGAGGCATGACCTCGTGCTCGGGGAGGTGTAGGTTGAACTCCAACGCCACCAGCACGGGGAACTCAAAGGCAATCAGCTCACGCCGGTTCACGCGGAACCTCTCCTCCAGCTTCTACAAAATTGCAGAATAAGAATACGAATAAGAATAGGATTGAATGCTTAAAAATAGTAAGTACCATTGGACACATAAGTTTCTATATCAGCTGTTACTTAAACCATTTCAATTACATTGGCTAGATGGACCTTCAGTAACAAATATCTACAGTGATACTTCATCTTACGAACTTAATTGGCTCCCAGAAAATGTGTGTACCCATAAAACAATTTTCGACTAAATAAGCCTTAAAACTACATGAACATACCTTATTTTGTGTATAATACATGTGCTATTGTATTGTAATTAAATAAATAAACTGTACTATATAATAAAGTTGTTTTATTTACCTTTGTGATGGTCGTTGATGGCTTGATGGAATTGAGTGGGAGGAGCTGCAGCAAGTTGTTTGTCATATATGATTCTGGTAAGATTCTTTGAGAAAGTATTTTCAGAATCAGAAAGCCTTTAATAGCCCAACAATTGGTAAATTTCCTAGTTGGAATTTCATACATAGGATTGAGAGCACTAATATGTTTTCTAAATCCTTTGGCATCCACAATTGAAAAATGGCTAAAAATCACTTGCTATCATTTTACCAAGTTACTCATCAATTGTGTTCTTATTAGCTGGGTTGATAGCTTTTTGCATAAAGTGTCTCAATGAGCTCTGGGTTGTACATCTTGGAAGTTGTGATATTGCAGCAGCAACAGATGCAGCCAGACACACTCGAAACTTCATTAATAGCTGGTTCCCTTGCTTATCGTTTCTCTTCAAATTGTACAGATGGGTGGACTGTAATTATGTGCTTGTCCGGGTTATTTGTGGAGCCTAATAAATGGCATATTTTAACCTTGCAGTCTACACTCTGCCTTTGATACAGTTGAAACGAGTCAAAATTTCACTGTTTTCTATCCATTTTCTCACCTTTTCACTTTTTATCTTTGTAGTGCTGTCAAGCACAGTCGTCTTCCTTTCCTGCTTCATGTGCTTACAGTGTTCTTCTGTTTCTCTAACCCCAAATCCTTCCTCCTTCTTGATAGAGTGCTTATGCACATTCGTAAACATATTATGTTATTTCATGCTTAGATTAGTAAACATATTATGTTATTCCATGTTTAGCTTAGTACATATTTTGTTATTGCATGTTTAGTTTAGTTTACATGGATATATGAAGCTTATTAGTTGAATATCGATGAGAAGGTTTCTTCAGCCGTCATCTGTACAAAAGTGAAGGTTTCGGACGTTTCGCCTCCTATCCAAGAGGCTTCGTCAGCGAACTAAAGTCTGACTGGTCGTATCGGCCCCATTTATATATCCCTAATGTCCAGACCTGGTGGCGCCGGACACAGCTATGATAGGTCCCTACTCTCAGGTTGGGGGGGCGCGGGACCCCCCCCTTGTGGCCCCACTGATTGTTCCTAGGAACAATCAGGCTGACGAAGCCTCTTGGATAGGAGGCGAAACGTCCGAAACCTTCACTTTTGTACAGATGACGGCTGAAGAAACCTTCTCATCGATGGACCACTCCTGTACGACTGAGAGCTTACACAGACGTATTAGTTGAATAGTTGCGAAAGCAGAATGTAACAAGTATCAACTTTCAGTCTAATGTTCTCCCAATACTTGTCCGTAGCTGATTGGACAACAGATCGCTGCTGTGTGACTTCCAATACTTGTCCGTAGCTGATTGGACGACAGATCGCTGCTGTGTACTTTTAAAACTAGTTTGAGCGGGCGGGCTTTGCTCTTCTTGCTCTTCTTGGCTCCCCGCTCCGACGAGAGATGCACAGCTTTTGTTTTACGAGAATAAAGTAGTTTTTCTGTTCACCATCTATCGCATAGAAATAGATAGGTTTAGAAGTGCCCAAAGGAGGCAAAAGCATTGCGCCCCGCGGTCACCAGGTCGTGACGTCACTGATGTCGTCACGAGTTGTAGCCTCTGACACAGTTCCGTACTATATGAATAATTTTTGCTCGTTTTTCGTCGATTTTCTTCCGGTATTCGACGAAATTCTAATACTTTGTGGCTAAATATGTTTTAGAAGACAACTACTTCACTCTCACGTCGTCTTTCGGCGCTATGTGAAGTCGGACAAGTCCAAAAACCTCAACTTTCAAGATCAGATATGCTTTGGATTATATTTTTTTTATAATCCAAAACATACAATTGCAATTAAATACACCACTATTGATGTATATTTATTCAGAGTCTAAAAATGTTATGAATAATAGAAATGACAGCTCTTTAAGATTGAAAATTCAAATACATAGTATAATTATCTTTTGAGTGTGATTGTAACCAATCTTCAAACGTGAAAAAAATAACATTCATAAAGAATGATCATACTTAATTGGTGATCGGAATTGGACTAAATCAGAAATTGTAGAGGATTAAGTAACAGTCCAACACTTTTATATTAATAATTATTTTTCAATAATAATGCCAAATTTAAATTGTCCTCATCACTCTCATCATTTAAAATTTCCTTTTTTGGGGGCGTTGTTAAACTAATTTTACAGTTAATATACAACCACAGAAATTTAAACAAGATACCCCACTACTTTTACAGCAGCATTGAGTGTGCAATTGTCACAGCCAGTAAAACAATGAAAGCTGATTAATTAGTCAACCATATGATGACTAACCTCATTGACCTGCAAAAATTACACTGCGATTCAGTTTTGATTGAAGAAAACTCTTCATCAAGTCATCATTCTGTAGGCGAGTGATATGGTGTAAACGGACAGATAGGAAGATATTAGTGATGGTTGTGATGAGGTCTATGGTATGGTCCTCAATACCATCTCGGGTTATGATCTCGTGTTCCAAATCGAAAAGGGCTAGATGGCCAACTGCAGCAACAACACGAGTGACATTCTTGAAGAACATGGCACATATAATTCTTTAATGAAGAACAGCTAGAACGTACTTATACACGGTCGAAGATCGAAAACAGGACGAAAATTAGTCGCTAAAACATCGCAAAACAAATTATTTTGTTTTCTTTTTATAGAAATTTCATTTTCACTCACTTGAAGAACAAAATTCCTTTGTTTTTCAGCTTGTAGTTGAAGCATCCATAAGCGAAACATTGCGGCCCCCAACTGTTGTTCCTTTTTACAGCATCCATACGTTAAATAGACCTAAATACGCTCAAAACTATCCTATTTCTATGCCAAACCAAGCCACGTTACTATGGAAGCGACAACTCGTGACGTCAACCTCGTCTCTACGCCACTTCTACTACCTATCTATTTCTATGATCTATCGTCCCCGCTGGTATTTCATCACAAAACTTTGTTGAACTCCGAACCAGATGAGAAACAGGAATTAGAAGCGAACACTTCTCCTCACTGCTGAGTGAGTCTGTAATTCTCCCCTCCCTCTTCTACCACGGATCTTGACCAATCACGTGCGGCTTTAACCGAAGACTGGGGGCGGGGAATAGAGGACAAAAAAAGTCGGCTGCCATTTCCTCAGGCTCTCTTCGTTCACTTCAGAGATCCAGCTCCAAGAACCGGCTCGTTTGAGAACGACACATCACTAATTGTGGCGCTCCGTGTGTTTCCGGAAAACTAGTTCGTATGCCAAAATTATATTCTCGCGAATTTAATGTTCGTAAGGCGAAAAGTTCGTTAGCGAAAGCGTTCGTAAGCCGAGGTATCACTGTACATGTAGTTTCCAAATTCCAATTCCAATTTTTCTTTTTTTTTAAGTGCTCCTATGTGTACATTACATTGATTCTGTTATTTGAGATGACGTGACAACATGAAGATATGCTGCCATCTTGATACATTGGAGTCGCTCTGTAACATGTATAAAATGCTTCTCAGTTTCATGTCAATAAATGAAGCAAAATATGAAGGTGGGTTTTCTGGCGGCCAATATGTGTCTTGAGCATCAAAACAATTCAGTGCGATAAGCCATCTTTGTTGTTTACATGCACAGCTGCTGCGATCTGCGTGGGTAGTTCCTTGAACTAAGAGTTACCAATTCAACACTGTACGTTTAGCACAGTATCCTCGACAGGTTCCCGGACCACCTCCATTCGATGTCGGAACTACAAATGGGCTTTGAGGCCACTTACGTCGATAAGGAGCTTGACTTCATGTTTCTTGAGATCGCCGCCGATCTTGGCCGCCAGCAGGACGCAGGCTCCTGTGCAGAGTTTGCGGTTCTGCTTGTTGAGCTTGCCTTGCAGCACTAGCTTCTCAAAGTACACAAAGGCCATGGCCACGGTGGGCTCCTCGTAGCCGCATTCGTCTTGGGCCAGCTTCTTCATTTCCCGCTTCAGGCTAATATGATGACACAAGGCAGGGGACGACGAGGGTTTAACGGAGGGGGGCAGACGGAGCCGTTTGAGGCGGTCGTACCTTCTGATCTTGCTGAGCGTGAGGCGGATGTGAGGGAACTTCTCCTTGAAGGTTTCATTCATGTCCTTCTTTAGGTCGGAGGGTTTCACATACTCAATGACTGTGGTCTGAGAAGTATAACAACAATTTAGCAATGCTGTTTTACTTTCTTGTTTTTTGGCTTACAATTGCACTGCATCATTCTGAGAGCTGCCATAAAGTTGCCTGCCCCATTTTTCACAACTTGAAACACAATAAGACAACTAATCCCCTCAAAAAAAAACATTGTTGCAAAGTATGAAGATTTTTTTTTAATTAAGGATGTACCTACCACAAATGTTCCCTTGCTTAATTTATGGTAAATATCCCTTGCAGATGATTTTCCTCCAGTTGTCGTTTGTTCATACACTGTTCGTCATGTTGCACAATGCAATGTTTGCGTTGGGTCGTCTGCTACAAGCCACGTGAACTCCTCTTTACAATGCTTTTAAAAATAATATTAATTCCTAAGCGCCTTTCAAAACTCTCAAGGACACTTTACAGTCACGGGATAATGTATGTTTACGTTTTGTAGTGTCATAAATTTTGTACCGTAATTTCCGGACTGTAAGCCGCAACTATTGCTTTCAACCCTGCAGTTTATGCAATGATGCAGCCAATTTCTGCTTTTCTTTTGAATCTCTCTTCTGGGGCTGAGGTTCTGTGCATCTACTTTGGAAAATGATCTGCAAATGCACGACTCTGATAACGCTCCAGAAAGTCCGGAAGCACAAAGCAGGCTTCTGATAGCCTGCCGTGCCGAGTATGCAAATTGCCAAACGAACAGACATTCCGAAATTTCCAAACGAACGAAGATTTCGAAATCAGAATTTATTCCGATTTCAAAATCATCGTTCAAACATTTGATTTGAAAAAACTCTTGTTTTTTTTTCCCCTTGAAGTTGTCGGCCACCCGAGCGGAGATATTTTGTAAGTTGTACGCTCGACATAAAAGTTGCACACCCCGGGCGTCCGGGCAGACATTATTTCAGACACTGCCATTAATAATATTGTTACACATAATGTGAATTCAATTTGTTTGTACCGTAATTTCCGGACTGTAAGCCGCAACTATTGCTTTCAACCCTGCGGTTTATGCAATGATGCAGCCAATTTATGCTTTTTTTCTGACGGCCACCAGGAGCGTTCGTGCACTAAAGGTAAAAGTGAGACCAGGTTAATATATGTGCCGAGAAAGACGCAAGTTTAACGTAACTTTGCGTGTGAATCGTGAAGTGGCCGAAAAGTGGCCGTCCCAGTTGAATGGCAGGCTTGGATGACTACCGGCGACAAATTATTTACCAAAACTAGCCATATGTGGAGAGCAACTTTTGCTGCGTTACAGCCACTGTTTCGAAAGAAAAGTTAAGGTATATTATTAAAACTTTTTCTGTGTACTGTCTTTTTTTTGTAAATATTTCGTGTTTCAATTTGCGGCATATAGACAGGTGCGGTTTTTATGTACTGTATGTACAAAATGGTTTTTCCTTTAAAAATGTACTTTAAAAAAATCAGGTGTGCTCTATAGTCCAGCCCAGAGAAGAGCTGTGGTATTGCATGTGGAAGTCTGGAGTGACAGAAAAGTATGTCAGAGTGGTACAAGACATGTATCATGACTATAAGACAGTTGTGAGGTGTGCTGTACGTGTGACGGAGGAATTTAAGGTGGAGGTGGGACTCCACCAGGGGTCAGCTCTGAGCCCCTTCTTATTCGCTATGGTGATGGACAGGCTGACAGACGATGTTAGACAAGAATCTCCTTGGACCATAATGTTTGCAGATGACATTGTGATCTGTAACGAGAACGGGGAGCAGGTGGCGGAGAAACTAGAGATGTGGAGATATGCCCTGGAAAGGAGAGGAATGAAGATCAGTCGCAGCAAGACGGAATATATGTGTGTGAATGAGAGGGATCCAAGTGCAAGAGTGATGCTACAGGGGGAAGAGATAAAGAAGGTGGAGGATTTTAAGTACTTGGGGTCAACTGTCCAGAGCAATGGAGAGTGTGGAAAAGAGGTGAAGAAGCGTGTCCAGGCAGGCTGGAGCGGCTGGACAAAAATGTCAGGTGTGATGTGTGATAGAAGGGTTTCAGCTAGGGTGAAAGGAAACGTGTATAAAACAGTGGTCAGACCAGCGATGATGTTTGAACTGGAGACGGTGCCACTGAAGAAAAGACAGGAAGCAGAGCTGGAGGTCGCTGAGCTGAAAATGTGAGGTTTTCTTTGGGAGTGACCAGGTTGGATAGGATCAGGAATGAGTAC
Source organism: Hippocampus bargibanti (assembly GCF_051943395.1). Classification (NCBI taxonomy): domain Eukaryota; kingdom Metazoa; phylum Chordata; class Actinopteri; order Syngnathiformes; family Syngnathidae; genus Hippocampus; species Hippocampus bargibanti. The sequence continues at coordinate 21,734,133 of NC_142744.1, read as the reverse complement.
ATTAGAGGGACAACTCCTATTGGAGGCTTTGGAGAGAAAGTCAGAGAGGCCAGACTGAGATGGTTTGGACATGTCCAGAGGAGAGAGAGCGACTATATCGGGAGAAGGATGCTGAGCCTTGAACTGCCAGGCAGGAGACCGAGAGGAAGACCGAAGAGGAGGTTTTTGGATGTGGTCAAAGAGGACATGAAGGTAGCTGGTGTGAGAGAAGAGGATGCACAAAACCGGGATAGATGGAGGACATTGATTCGCTGTGGCGACCCCTGAAGGGAAAAGCCGAAAAGAAAAGATTGAAGCAGTTGAGGAAGGAGGACACACGACTGGCTGGAGCACGTCTTTATTCCAACTGCGTGATCTGTAGCGAGAACAGCGAACAGGTGAAACTAGGGATGTGGAGGTATGCCCTGGAAAGGAGAGGAATGAAGATCAGTCGCAGCAAGACGAAATATATGTGTGTTAATGAGAGGGATCCGCGTGCAAATGTGATGCTACAGGGAGAAGAGATAAAGAAAACAAACTCACGTGACCAAGTCACGTGACCAAGTCGACCAATGGCGCGACCGATGGCGTGTATCGATATAAACATAGCAAAATGGCCGGCGGGTGATGAAAAAGAGCACCGTAGTAACCGGATTATCGTAAAAACCATGAATCGTACTAAACGGAACTAATTATAGACAGGAAATGAAAATAGTGTCATAATAAGCAGTATTATCAATATAAACGATATCGATATAACGAGACTTTACTGTAGCATGTTGTGCATTTTTGGAATGTGAGAGGAAATTGGAGGAACGGAGAACATGCAAACTCCACACAACGAGGCAGGAGTCGGGATCGAACGCATGACCTAGAAGTTGACACAAAACATATCTAAATAATTCTTTCATCCAGCCACACAACATGAACAGACCCTGTTGCCTTTAAGTTGAAAGTGTCAGTGTGAGCGTGAAGCAATGTGAGGAATGTCCCATTTTCACAATGGCCATTCTTGTGGAATGTCCGCTGGCATTTTGCAATCGGAGGAAGCGAGGACAACAAAACAAAACTAAAAAAAACAAAAAACAAACCGGCCTCGAAGGGAAAGTTCTATGACGCTTGTGTGTTTCAACAGCCGCTTACTACTCAGTTTCAGGACACAAAACATCTATTTCAATCAAGCGTGGAATTATTTTGCCAGATTTTTACCACGACTCATTCAAAAAAAAAAACATCCTGCTGGCTGCCATTCAGACAAATGAGCCTATGTGACGTTTCACTGATTGATAAGCATCGACAAAACATTTCAAAAGAGCACATGGCCGTCACTTGTTGCTCCTTTTGACACTCTGGCCTACTACTTGGTGGCCATGTTGCAATCATTGACTCACCATGTAAGATGGGAAGATAAGTACTCGCTTGTGTTTGCCGCAAGGCCACTGAGGGTCGTCCAGAAGGTTGGGGTCATACTCACGGTATTCACTCATGTCGTTCCCTAATAACAAGAAAAAAAACCAACAATAAAGTGACTAAAGGAAGCAAGAGCAGTCTTAAATTAAATACAGTGATATCTCAGTTTACGAATAGCTAACAAACCTTTTGCTTTACGAACGTTAAATTCGCGAGAATATAATCTTGGCATACGAACTATTTTTCGGGAAACACCCGGAGCGCCACAATGAGTGATGTGTCGTTCGCGAACAAGCCGGTTCTTGGAGCTGGATCTCTGAAGTGAACGAGGAGCTGGAAATGGCAGCCAACTTTTTTTTTCCTCTATTCCCCGCCCCCAGTCGTCGGTTAAAGCCGCACGTGATTGGTCTATATCCGAGGTGGAGGAGGGAGCGGACACACGCAGCAGTGAGGAGGAGGGGCTCACAGCGTGCAAAAAAAAACAACATGCGTGCTTGTTGCATACTGTGAGCCAGCGTGCCTGTTGCACGCTGTGAGCACATGGAACAGGAAAGGCAGATGACAGATAGCACACAAAGTAAAAACAAAAGTGACAAGGTGAGAAAATGAATAGAAAACGGTGAAATTTGGACTTGTTTCGACTTTATTGATAGTTCAAAGGCAGAGTGTAGACTGCAAGGTTAAAATATCCCATCAATCAGGCTCCACAAATAACCTGCACAAGCCATCTGTACACTTGATGCAAAAAGCTATCAACCCAGATAAACATAACACAATTGATGAGGAACTAGGTAAAAATAGTGCAGAGAAAGCACCTCCAAGGGATCATTCCTCAAGATGGTGAAAGAAGGCTACGTTCCGCATCAAATGTTTAATTGGATTGGATTTGCCTTTATTAGTCTAGTAGGCAGTCGAGAAATTTACATTTCATAGCAGCAAAGTGATGAAAGGAATGAAAGTAGTAACAAAATACATGAGCTGCTGGAAAGGCATGATAATGCCGATGAAACCGGCCACTCCATTCCTTCAAGCCATCAACGACCATCACAAAGGTAAATAAAACGACTTTGTATGTATATATGTACAGTTTATTTCTTTAATTAGTGTGAAGTTGCCATGCTTTCTCGGCAATACACTCACTCACAATGTCCCCTGCCAGCTACTTTTCGTTAATCCAAATCAACAGAAGTTTTTCACCTCTTCTATTGCCTGAGACCGTTGCTTAGACAACACAGAAACACCCTTAGCCACACGTAGCAATGGTCAACTTAGCATACTGGTACTGGGACGCTAAGTCACACAAACGTACACCTCGTTCGTGTTTTTCGATGATCTCCTTCTTCTGCTCGACCGTAATTTTCTTCTGTGTCCTCTTCGACTTTACACTCGCCTGTGGTGGGTTCTTTTTTTGTCCCAAAAAAGCAAAAGTATCCACTCCATCACAAAACACGTCTGCACTGAGTGCACTGAAAGAAAGTGGGTGTGGAAAACTAGTCCACGGTGGCGTTGTTCGACCATGTGATTTGGTGTTATTCCACCGAAAACTAGTTCACCAGCCATTGTGGTGCTCCGTGTGTTTCCCAAAAACTTGTTCATATGCCAAGATTATATTCTCACAAATTTAATGTTCGCAAGGCGAAAAGTTCGTTAGGTATTTGATAACAAACCACGATTGCACTCAAAGAAAAGTGGTGACGAAAACTAGCCCGCCAGCCACTGTGGCGCTGTTCGACCATGTGGTTTGGTGTTCATCCACCAAAAACTAGTCCGCCAGCAACCGTGGCGCTGTGTGGTTTGGTTCGTCTGCCGAAAACTAGTTTGTTTGCCAAGATTATAGTCTTGCAAATTTAATGGTCGTAAGGCGAAATGTTCGTGAGCTAAAGATAAGAATCTGTTTTAAATTAAAGCGTTCGTAAACTGAGGTATCATTGTATTCATAAAGATTCGTTCTTTCCAATGTTCTAGCCAATTGAATAAAATATACGAAAAAAAGATGTTATTTGACTGTGTATCCATTTGTATTCAATTTTGGTGTAGAGGTAATTTTAAAAATGTCCCCCCATATTCTAAGGGCCATCAATTATTAATTAACAGATTTTTTTTTTCAGTTCCAGCGGTGGTCCTCTTGGGAGAGGGCCAGCCAGACAGTCCTCTCAGCCAGGGTTCGCTCCATCTCACACCTGATGCTCGCCTGCTAATCACCCACCTGTAGCTCATTAGCTCATGTGAGCTTGGAAAAGTTGGCTTCCAAAGTCGCCAGTGCAAGTTCGTGACGCAGACACCTGCTGTGAGCTCTGTCGGCACCTAACGTTTTTGTTTTCTCTCCATCAACTCCCTTGTGCTTCTACCTGAATTTTAAAGAAATTCCCATTTCGAGTTGACAAGTTTTTTTTGTATTCGTCTGCTGTCATGCGATTGGCATCACATGCAAACTCATTTTAGTCCTGGGCCAATTTGTGAAACCACAAAATGATAATTTTTACATTAGTTGTTACTCACTCTGAAATCTGTCGTGTTGATTAAACTAGTTCAAGTGAGGGTAAACAAGGTAACAAAATGATTGCAAAATGTCAACATTATTCATTACACATCATAATTTGACATTTCGTTATAACTATTAGTTAACACTGATGATTTGCCCTCCTGGCCCAGATAAAATGACCTGGCGGGTCGGATCTGCTCTCGAGTTTGACACTGGCGCCCAAAAACCGTCCACTGTATTTTTTTGTCCTCCCAAAACATACTATATTGATGCAGAAATGTCAAATCTGTGTGAAACGTCACAGCCATCATAGCTTTTGAATTGGCTCACACGTTGAGGATACTTTCTTCTTATTGGGTCTCATTTGGGCAAATCCGCTTGTAGGCCTAAGTGTAGTTCACCCAATATAGCTGACTTCTTGATCAGTTTCATCTTTTTGTGTGTCCGCGCAGTTTCATGTTGATGAGTGAAACGCATAAATAAACAAAAAACGCTCTATGGAATGCGTGGAACAAGTCGAAGTGGTGCGTTTACCGACCAGTGTCCAGGCTGCTTTGGTTGCTGTTGGCGCGGGCCAGGCTGAGGCTTCGATGGCTGGCGTTGCGAGATTGTGAAAAGGACGACATGGAATCAATGGTATTCCGCCGCCCGCCAAGCACGTTGGTCGGGTACAAGAACTGTGTGTACGACACCGTCTGCGAACACACAATACGGTTATTAGAATTTACCATAACTCAGGAAAGATCCAATTGAAACTTCAAGTATTTTTTTTTTTCTGGGGCAAAATGACATTGAAATGAGACTGCGTTAATTATAACAAACCACCTGCATCGAATGTTGATTTAAAAAATGACTTATAATTAATGTATAAAAACGTGTTTTTGGTTTTCATATTTTTGGGGGGTTTGAAATGTTGCAGAATTGGAAGCTTGCTGTTTTGAGAATTTTTGCTCATTATGACACAATACTTTTTTTACATTTGCATACTTGTCAGGCACTTGACAAATACAGCATACACACATACATGACACACACACACACACACACACACACATTAGGATAACTAGTCATCTGAAAGTTAAGAGACTTTCTTGCGATATAAGAGTCATTTTTATCGTTTCTGTTATAACTAATAGAAGTATACATAAAAAGAATATCCTCACATTTGAGTATTAGCAAATGCACACCTGTTTTTTGAAGAAAAAAAAATCTTAATCTGTTGTAGTTCCAATCAGTGATCCTATGATAAGTCTCTGAAATAACATAATTGTGTGCATGGCACAATTAACTTCTATGTGCAAATTGAACTTACATGCATGTGCAAAATGATTTTGACAGAATCTTTGCTACACTTTGTTTTCCCATCACTTCAAGAAAATGTCTTTGAAAATGTCTTTGTCATGACAAAAGCCAGTCTGAGGATGTGACTGATATTTTTTATTTTTTTATTTTTTTTTCCAAAAATTGAACCTGCAGGTTTCTCACCTTCCCATCAGCCCCGAGCTCAACCCCTTCGAGGCCGATGACCATCTCTTTGGCGCTGACGCCTCCCGACGGGTGTCGCTGGCGCCCTGTCCCTTCCATCTTCGCATCCCTGACGATGAGCACAAAAACCTTTATAGCCACCATTAGTTTGTTTGTTTGTATCTCTTGTTGAACCACTTAAACTGGCAGGTCGTGAGGTTCTTCCATTCACGACCAGTGAGCCAGCATCATTTGTGCTGGTCTCTTTGTGGGTAGCTTACCTATGAGCATTTAGCCCAATGAGTGAAATGTCTTGTTGCATAGCTGCATGAATGAGCTCAATGGAAAGAAGGAAAAGCGGCGGTAGGCAGAGCGGTGCTGCTGACTCACTGGTGCTCAGATCAATTATGACAAACTTGATGGGCTAATTCTATTCTGTCCTTTGTAGCTGCAGAAATGAATAGAGAACTGTCATATTTTCCACAGTAATACTTCAAGGTTTATTTACGATTTTGATGTGTCTAGAAACTAAGTACAGTAAAGTCTCGTTATATCGATATCGGATATGTCGATAGTCCCGGTTATATCGATACTATTTCTATGCACGCACGGAGAAAATTACATGCAAATAGGGTTGGATATATCGATAGTCCCGGTTATATCGATATTTTTTCGGACTCCCTTGAATATCGATATAACGAGACTTTACTGTACTTTAGTGTGGCAACAGTGAATCTACGCCAGGGGTGCTCTCTATCTGTGTGTGTGTGTAATTCATATTCGATATTTTTGTGTAAGTCGAGATATATCTTTTTATCACGTATTATTATCTTTCAAAGTTCGTTTCAGATGCAGTTAATTGATAGCAGTTGGACAGAGTTGAAATCTGAATTGTCGGGAGAAGTATTTTAAAACGCTAGCACGTACGTACGATAGTTTCTGTACTTGACACGTTGCAAAAGTGTGTCCCGCACCTCTTGACTCAGGTCTCCACTAAACTAGGCAGTGAAACTATATACAATTGAAACAGTACAATACAGTTTTCCCTCAAGCCCTTATCTAAGCTATCTTGACGAAACAAAATTGAAGACAAATTTCAAACATGGTGGCTCATGAATGCACGCCGTTACCCTCCCACCAGACAGGTTAGGGAAAATGTGGATAATTTTTCTGACAATGTCATGCTTGCTTTTTATTTTGTGACAATACTTTTAGAAGAAGAAGAAAAGTACAAAATAAACTGTCCTACCAACTGGATAGCCCACTCTAGTCCTCAGTATGTCAGCAGTATGTTCATGTTTTTGATCATCTATTGTGATATCATGAGAGGCTAGCTCTCAGCGGGACAGGACAAGAAGTGCAATGGACGACAGGTTTGGATACAAAAAAAGGTTTTAATCAAGGGTTTCGGGGGGAATTCACAAGCAACAAAGGTTTGAATAGTGTCTCTTCCAATACTTAAATCAAATAAAGTCTCTTCTGAGGTAAAACTGAAGACGGAGTTCTTTTCCAAGAGTCTCTAGGCCTCACCCCTCTTGACGTCCTTCTCATGTGGCCTAGCCACCTTTAGCGAGGTCCAAATCCCGTGTCCTGTCGTGTGGTCCCAACTGGCAATGAGTTCCACGCAGCAATCAACTTCTTCTCTGAGCACAGCAATCGAGCTTGTGTTTCCCCAAGCTCCACACTCAGAGGCTCTCTGCCTTAAGAGCCTTGCCTCCCAATGCCGCCCTGATCAGCTGCAGGTGTGTGGTTTTAATTGCTTCCTTCCACCAGATGGGGCCAAGACTCTCTCTGGGTGGAGCCATCTTAGGGGGATGTATTTGCCCTCCAGGACACAGCATCTCGTGACATCACACATCCCATGTGATGGCAAGGAACTTCTTCTCTACTGTGGAATAGTTCTTTTCCCTGGGCAACAGCTTCCTGCTAAGGTACAGGATGGGATGTTCCTCTCCTCCATGTACTTGCGAGAGTACAGCCCCCAGACCAACTTCTGATGCATCCGCTTGCACCAGGAAGTCCTTGCTGAAGTCTGGTGCCACCAGGATCGGACTGGAACACAGTGCCTGTTTTAGATTGGCGAAGGCCATTTCGGCCTCTGGGCTCCATTTCACCAATCGGGAGTGTTTTTTGGTCGTCAATTCTGTCATGGGGGCTGCTATAGTAGCGAAGTCAGCGATAAAGCGTCTATAGTAGCCAGCCATGCCTAAGAACGACCTCACCTGCTTCTTGGTAAGGGGTTGGGGCCAATCTTGTATAGCCCGTAGTTTTGCTTCTTGAGGCTTCACCAGCCCCCGTCCTATAGTGTAGCGCAGGTAGTTGGTTTCACCAAATGCCAACCTGCACTTTTTCGGGTTTGCTGTGAGACCTGCTTTTCTGAGGGAGTCAATCACAGCTTGCACTCGGGGTAAGTGACTCTCCCAGTCAGGACTCTGTATGACAACATCATCCAAGTATGCTGCTGCGTACCTCTTGTGTGGGGTGAGAATCCGATCCATTAGGCGCTGAAACGTGGCGGGTGCTCCATGGAGACCAAACGGGAGCCTGGTGTATTGGTAGAGTCCCTCAGGTGTGGTGAAGGCTGTCTTCTCTTTTGATGTCGGGGTCTCAATGATGGGTAAGGGAATGAGCGGGTTTCTGTATGTGGGCTTGGGCGCCACCTGTCGGCACTCGGGGAAAGAACGACAATAGTTCTCCACATGCTTGTACACCCCTGGCCAGAAGAACCGTTGCAAGATTCTCTCTTTTGTCTTTTCGACCCCTAGGTGTCCCCCTAGCAGGTGTGTGTGTGCCAAGTCCAGTACTGTAGCTCGGTGTGGTTGTGGTACAAGAAGTTGTTCACGTACTTCATCATTTTGCTTCGTCACCTGGTATAATAGCCCCCGAACAACCGCAAAATGGGGGTATGTGGGGCTTGTCCTTTCCCCCAGTACTACACCCTCTAAAACCTGCACATTCTGCATGGCGTTGGCAAGGGTAGGATCCTGTAACTGGGCTGTACCATACGGCCTGTTAGAGGAGGCAGCTTCTGAGTCCCTGGGTTCTCATCACTACTGGAAGCCGGGAGATTTTCTGGGGCTGGAGTTTCCTCGGCGGTCTCTGGGCCAGACTCCGTCTCCGGTGGTGCATCTGCTGTCCCTAGGAGAGCACAGGCTGGGGAGAGTGAATCAGGGGGGTAGGCTTGGGTATTCACTACCCGCGTCTTACCTCTCCCCTTCCGAGGTAGTCGGGCCAGTCTTTCCTGTGTCTCTCTCCACAGTGGGTGAAAGGCCGGGCAGTCGCGTCCAATCAGGAGGGGGACAGGGAGAGAGTCAACCACACCGGCTACCGTGCGGATGATTCCCTTGGTTGTGGTCCACGCAGCAATCAACTTCTTCTCTGAGCACAGCAATCGAGCTTGTGTTTCCTCAAGCTCCACACTCAGAGGCTCTCTGCCTTAAGAGCCTTGCCTCCCAATCCCGGCCTGATCAGCTGCAGGTGTGTGGTTTTAATTGCTGCTTTCCACCAAATGGGGCCAACCAAGACTCTCTCTGGGTGGAGCCATCTTAGGGGGATGCATTTGCCCTCCAGGACACAGCCTCTCGTGACATCACACTATTCATTGTTTTGAAACTACGTTAAATTTATAAGTGTGATTAAGGCTTGTTGGAACAGAATCATAAAACCGTTTAAACTAATTTTGAAATCGGAGATGCAACAAATATTTTCAAAATGCTTTTTGGGTGTTCATTCCGATTGTTGTTTTTTTCTTTGGAAATCAGGTTTTCCTGATAAGAACGATATAAAAACAGAATAATCTGGAAAAAATTTTGGCATATTTGTGAATTTCGGATTTCAGTTTTACCAATGTTTGAAACACCATAAACATTAATTCTGAGCAATGGCAACATCCATTTTTTTCAGACTTAAAACCAAAAATGAAAGTACAGTGATACTTTGGCTTACGAACTTAAATGGTTCCTAGAAAGTGTGTGTAAGGCGAAAAGTGTGTATTCCAAACATTAATTTCCCATAGGAAACCATTAAAATGAGAATAATTCATTCCCACATCCCATAAAACATAATTTTCTACTAAATAGGACTTAAAACACACACTGGCTGCCTCACCATGAAGAATGACATGATGAATCCCTGTATGACGCTTAAAGTTCTCGAACCATCTGTGGCTAGTCTTGAAATCATCGATGGATGTCGTACTTCCAGGTTGCCTCTTGATGATATCCGAGTGAAGTTGCCGTGCTTTCTCTGCGATAATTTTACCTAGTTCCTCGTCAATTGTGTTCTGTTTAGCCGGGTTGATAGCTTTTTGCATAACGTGTCTCAAGGAACTCTGGGTTGTACATCTTGGAAGTTGTGATATTGCAACAGCAACAGATGCAGACAGACACACTAGAAACTTCATTAATAGCTGGTTCCCTTGCTTCTCTTTTCTGTTCTAATTGTACAGATGGCTTGCGCGGGTTGATGGGATAGTTTAACCTGGCATTGTACATGCACTCTGCCTTTGAACTATCAATAAAGTTGCAACCAGTCCAAATGTCACTCTTTTCTATTCATTTTCTCACTCTCTCTCTGTTGTCTGTCTATCCTGTTTTGTGTGCTGCTCTGTGTCCCTCCCTCACTGCTGCGTGTGTCCCCTCCCTCCTCCACCACGGATCTTGACCAATCACGTGCGGCTTTAACCAAAGTCTGGGGGCAGGGAATAGAGGACAAAAAAAGTCGGCGGCCATTCTAGCTCCTTGTTAGGAGAATGGGCTTGTTCGCGAAGGCACATCACTCATTGTGGCGCTCTGTGTGTTTGTATCCCAAGATTATATTCTCGCGAATTTAATGCGAAAAGTTCGTGAGCTAAAGCGTTCGTAAGCCGAGGTATCACTGTATCTCAAAAGCCTGAAGGGACAGAAAAAAGTCAAGGCCTTTTTAAATCACCAAAGACAAATATGAGTCTAATGTTTCTGCACTGTCAATTTGACATCATGTTTTGAAATAAAGGGAAGGAAATGAACCCTTTGAGGGGCAGCGGTTACTACAGTGGACAATGTTATCAGGTTACAACAAGGTGCATGAAAGGGTTAGAACATTGCTTTATGAAATAATCAGCAGTTGAAGCTCTACATAGCAAAATAGTACCAATTGCCTATGTCATTCATTTGGGAATTGTAGCATATGTCACACTGCTACAGAATGTTGCGACAGGTCGTAAAGCAGCGGTGACGTCACGACCGCAGGTAGATTAAGATGGTGGCACAATAAACACGTTGACAAAGCAACTCTCCTCCTCTCATTCCTCCGGACACAACATTGGCGACGAAGATGGACTTCTACACAGCTCCCCTCCCCTCGTTTCTCGCGCTCCCCGGTGAGCCACCAGTCCCGTGGTCCCGCTGGTATGACTCGTTCACGACATATCTGACGGCGACCGGACTAAACGAGGCAAGCGAAGCACGCCGAACGGCTATGCTAATACACAGTTTAGGTAGTGAGGGGCAGCGCATTTTTCGCTCTCTTGGACCCGCGCAGACATACGGGGATTGTGTCACTTTATTGGCCCGACATTTCGCCCCACCTCAGGGCGTGATTGTCCGGCGGATTGCCTTCCGTCAACGACGGCAACGAACAGGCGAGTCGGTACACCACTACGTTGCCGACTTGCGGTGTTTAGCGGGCCTCTGTAAATTCGGCCGCTTGGAGGAGGAAATGATTAGGGATCAACTCACCGAGCACACGATTGATCCCAAACTACGGGAGAAACTGTTATTGTCCCCTGACGACCTCCCAATATCGAAGGCTGTGGAAATGGCGTTTCAATTGGAGAACGCAGCACAATTAACGGCTCGGTTCGTGAACCCACCCACACCTTCACACTCTCCCGCGTTGGCACAGATTGTTGCTCCAACCCCTCCACTCCCAGACGCCACCTTCACATACGACTCCACCGCTACATACGACGGTGCCGAGATAAATGTGGCCAGACGTCAAGGGGCCGATGCACGCACGCCTTGTGCCAACTGTGGGTCAGCCTCACACCCCACACGTGCGCCCACTTGCAGAGCCACCGGACAACGATGCCAACGCTGCGGGAAGATGAATCATTTCGCAAGGATGTGCCGCTCTGCTCCCACCTTCACCTACGACCGTACCGAGATAAATGTCGTCAGACATCAACGGGCCAACACACGCAGACCTTGTGCCAACTGTGGGTCTGCCTGGCACCCCACACGCGCGCCAACTTGCAAAGCCATTGGACAGAGATGCCAGCACTGCGGAAGGAGGAACCACTTCGCCAGGATGTGCCGCTCTGCTCCCACGTCAACATACCCGCCACGCCGCTCACCAGACCAGCCGAGGCGAACCACCATCCACTGCGTGGGCTCGCGCGCCAAGCCATTCAAGTGGTGCACAGTGGAACTTGATGGAGTGAGCTTACCACTCCTGCTCGACACTGCAGCCTCCAGGTCACTGTTGAACATGTCCACAGTTCGACGGCTATTTCCTCATCTCCAGATCGAGGCCAACGCTGAGGACTTGTTTGGCTATGGCCAAACTAAGATTGGTATGGTGGGCACTGCCACCTTCACAGTGCGCTATGGCTCGAGGACTCTCCCCCCTTTCACCTTCCAAATATCCCGTCATGGCGCCAACCTCTTGGGCTTGGACTTGTTTTGTGCACTCGGCTTTTCCATCTCTGACAATGCGGGTGCCACAATTCACCCCCAGGCCAACGGGGGTGGAGAAAGCTCCAACCAAGCAGACGGCCTGCCCTACTCTTCCTCAGCCAGCAGAGGGCCCAACGAGAAGCGCCGGACGAAGCAACCCACACTGACTGCGTCGGACTGGGTCCGCATTCGCCGGCCGAGCTGCTCTCACAATTTGGACTCATTCTGGACAGCACCAGTCCAGATTACCGCCCAACTCGGACCGACCACCTTCTGTCTGGCTGACGGGTCTCGTTGGCATGCCAGCCGCCTAAGGAGAGTGGCGGCACCGACCCCCTCGAACGACTTCTCAGGCAAAGACTACTAACGTCCTGTCACACATCAGAGAACACCGATGGGACGCCTCGAAGAGCGTGGTGAACCAGCCGTGCCTGTGGGGCCAGAGCCTCGGCCAGCTCGCGTTCGCCTTTGCCCTCGGTATTTGGACAATTATCATATAACCCACACGGCTAAGCAGGGAAACCGGCAGTCTACCCGGTTTCCCTTGTTACAGAGTGTTTTTGGTTCCTTCAGGGAGGGGGGTAAATGTAGCATATGTCACACTGCTACAGAATGTTGCGACAGGTCGTAAAGCAGCGGTGACGTCACGACCGCAGGTAGATTAAGATGGTGGCACAATAAACACGTTGACAACGCAACTCTCCTCCTCTCATTCCTCCGGACACAACAGGAATGTTCAGCAATTTATGTCCAAATTTTGTCATCTTAATGAAATTGCATTCAGTGTCAATGCACCATGGGAAAAAGAAGGCTTGAAATAGATCATGAAAAAAAGCTCCCAATTGAGAATTTCACATGGATGTAAACCTCTGACCACTGCATTGTGTGTGTGAACGTGGTTACATGCTGCTTATCTTTTCACCCCCTTTTGAGGTTTCAAAAGATAGAAAAGCCACCCTCACATGATAATTGACCACGGAGGAGGAGTTAGGTTCAAAACAGTGTAGCCTGAAAAGTGTACTGTGGGCAAGGCACCATGAGGGAACGTGAAATAAGGTGGATCGTCTATGTTGACTATGACAACAATATACTCAGACACAAACAGACACAGAGAAGAGAGAAGGACAAATCAGTGCTGGACGTTACTCAGTAACATGCTCCATATGATGCCTGTGCCATGCAACAACAAAAAATAAAAATCATGCTTGTATCATCTGCCACACAGCCAACGTAGGGCACATACTGTACACACATTATGACAAGCCTTTCACACTTTCTGACAACTGTTCCAAACAATAGGAAGATGATCATTTTTTTTCAAAACTGCTTTTGCATGAATTGCCTCTTTAACACCAAACATTTTCTGAATAAGCTTCTTGTCAAATCAAAACAGTCATCATCCAAACCACTCATGACATCTCCCACAAAATACACACAATAATAATAATAATAAAAATAATAACACATTTCCTAAATTTCATTTATAAGCGCCTTTCAAAACTCTCACGGTCACTTTACAGTCACGGGATACATTTTTTTGTGGGTGAGCAGCGGCAGCCAGACACGCCAGCATTCACTCAACCCGGAAGTATCTCAAATAGATAGAAAGCTAGCTAGCTAGCTAATAGAGCTAGCTAATAGAGAGCTAGCCAGCAAGCTATACCGCTGATAGGTAAGATAGATAGCCAGCCAACTAGACTAATAGCTAGCTAATAGATAACTAACAGATATCTATGTAGGCAAAGCGATAGCAATGTAGATAGCTTGATAGCTAGCCCGACTGTCACAAGCAAAAAAGTAACTTTACTAATTCTTCCTTATTAATCTTGGTATACTTTGAACCAAATCCATCCGATGGTGCCTTTTTTGCTGGATCTCGGGGCAATTATGTCACTCTGACCTTGTGACGCTGCAGCACACTTTGTCGAGGCCGGAAGGATGTCAAACGAGAAGTTATGACCCAAGCGAATGAAGCACTGTGCACCTAACCAACTAAAAAAGTGTCAATGATCGGTCCACATGCACATGAGACATGACATCCTCAGACAATGTTTGTCTTTCCTGACTTTTAAGGTTACTCTGAGTCAAAATGGAAAGCACATCCATAGAGGAGAAGAAGCAGCCACAAGGAGAAGGATGAGGAAGGCGCACATATGAGGGTGGGGTGTGGAAGGGGCGGCAAGAGGAGGGAGCGGTCATGCTGGAGGATACGTACCCCGCTTGGCTACAATCTCGATAGGGCAGGACTGAAAATACACTATAGAAGGATCTTCTGCCACTGATTAGGACTATCCTACAAAAACAAAACAAGCTCATCAGATTTGAGGTCTGGCTTTGTTTGAAGTTTTGCTGCCATCCAGTGTTGTTGAAAGGACAACCGACACCTACCGACAAGTTGCGTCCATAATTTGTAAAATCACTTCAAATGAGTTCTACTGAGCGCATTCAAAGATTCCACCGCATATAGCTATATTTCACTTTTTAAAAGTCACGCTGAATATTCATGAAGTTTTGTTTTCGAGTTGACGTCGATGCCGGAAGTGACATCACATTTGGTACGCCCCTGACCGAGAAAGCGACACACAATGCTTTTTGGGTACTTTTTTTTGTCTGAAAACACCATGTTGATCGCAAAATTAGAAGGAAAACTACATAAATAACGTGATGGTGAATTGTTGTGTGGCAGCCAATTGTGGTAACACGCATAAAGAAGGTGTAAGTTTACACAAATTCCCAGCGAACAAAAGCACCAGAGCAGTAGAGCACCAGCGCAGGCGAACGAGGGAGCCAGAGTTAGCGATTCGGTGCTTGAATAGCGGAAGTTTGATGCATGTTTACTCATGTAGTCACACTGCATTCTAACTGTGAGCTCACATGGTGAAAGAGAGCAATCGCCCTATTAGTGGAGCAAACCGATCGATCGGACAAACATCCACATTCCACTGTGTCATTTGTTACTCTGTAGTGCTGCCGAGCTCTCTCTTGTCTCAACATCTTTGATGTTCGTGTGCTGCTCAAATTGTGCCACTGTCTCTTTTGTGTGTGTGCATAAAACCCACCCCTCTGTCTTCTACCACGGATTTTAACCAAGCACGGGCGGCTTTAACTGAAGGTCGGCTCTTATTAGCGGCTCCATATGCTGGACGAAACGCGGCTTGTGCGCCATCTTGTGCATTTTCTGGGCTGCGACATCGGAGTCCAGCTCTCCTACACCGGTTTCATCGCTTGCAGACGGCTCGAATTGATACGGAAGGACTTCTTTAATCGATTGCAAAAATGTATGCTTTCCTCTGCAGAACTATTTGAATCATATTCATAACTGAATGAGTAACAAGAAAGCATATTCTCCGAATCTGAACTCTCTCAAGCCATTGTTTTGATTCTGGAGCAAGGCAGTTTGTGGGTGGGCCAATCATAACGTGACATCAAGAACAAGGGGGCGGGACTTTCTGAATCTCCCCAGTTTCAAGTTCATTTGTGGCAGTTTTGGGACACTTTAAGTCATTTTTATTGGTGTTTGCATTTGACTAAAATATGAGCTTGCGTGTTTTGGGTATTTTAGATGCTATAAAACTGATGTCAGTTAGGAAACAAAAAAATGGTGTCGGTTGTCCTTTAAATGCCATGTTTAGTGTACGTACTACATGGACATGCTGCTCAAACTCAATGCTTTCAACATGTCTTCCTTCAACAATAAGAAAATAAAATAACAATAAAAAAAAATAACAGACCAAGATGAGAGTTAAAAAGTATAGCAATCTCAAAAATGTTCCCCATACACTACAGTTGCAGGCTCCCGTGCCATTTTCACTTCCATAAAACATGGGTTGTAAACCAAGGATTTCCAGTCATAATACACTGTACTAACAGATCAACGTGGAAATGAAATATTCTCTCTGTTGAAAAAAATGTGTATAAAGACCAGGATTTATACTATATCCTCCAAATTATTTTTTTTACATATGCTATTTTCACACACAAATATTCTATATAGCGCGCTGCCTTGACCTTAGTTGTCCATATTGTTTTCTTGGACAGAAAACCAGCTACATTCCTAAAAAAAAGGAAGGTACCAAATTTCTATTTGTTCTTCTCAGCCACCAAACATAACCGATTTGTTGCACAATGTGCGAGGTTCTGCAACTTGTTTTCCAGAGCGGCCATGGTTGGCAGTTTCTGAATGGTGTCACAATGTTAGATACATCTCATCAAAAAGTCAATGGCATGTCATGTATATCTTTCCCAACTAAAATGGCATTTTCTGGAATCGGTGAGAACCAGCCGACTACTGTCGAACCATACGGATACGGTCTTCTTTTTCTTTTCGGCTTTTCCCTTCAGGAGTCGCCACAGTGAATCAGTGTCCCCCATAGTATATTGTCTTTACAGTACAATGGGACCTTGGTTTATGAACTTAATTGGTTCCCAGACAGAGTGCGTAAGGCGAAATGTGTGTATCCCTAAAATTAATTTCCCATAGGAAACCATTAAAATGAGAATAATCCGTTCCCAGGTCCCCATAAAACATAATTTTCTATTTTCTAATTTTCTAAGCCTTAAAACTACACAAAATATACCATATTTTATGTATAATAAATGTGCTATAGTATTATGATTAAAGAAATAAACTGTACTGTAACTGTAAAGTCATTTTATTTACCTTTGTGATGGTCGTTAATTGCTTGATGGAATGGAGTGTCCGGTTTCCTCAGCATTAAACACTTGATGAGGAACGTAACCTTCTTCTTTCACCATCTTGAGGAATGATCCCTTGTAGGTGCTTTCTCTGTGATAATTGTATCTAGTTCTTCATCAATTGTGATCTGTTTAGCTGGTTTGATAGCTTTTTGCATCAAGTGTACAGATGAGTTGTGCGGGTTATTTGTGGAGCCTGAACAAAAGTGTGAGAGTGTGAGAATAGTGAGAAAATGGATAGAAAACAGTTAAAATATCCCATATATTTTAACTATTTTCTATCCATTTTCTCACTATTCTCACACTATATAGTGAGAAAATGGATAGAAAACAGATAAAATATCCCATATATTTTAACTATTTTCTATCCATTTTCTCACTATTCTCACACCCTCACACTTGTTTTTTGTTTCAAGCTCTGTCATCTGTGTGCGTTTTCTTACTCTCAGTCTGCCTGTCTCTTTAATGTTTCGCCCCCCCCCCCCACCCCCACTGCTGGGTTCTTGACCAATCACGTGGCTTTAACCGAAGACACCTTTTGTTTTTTTGGAGAACGGCCTCACTCTGTCTCTGTCTGTAACCCCATCCCCCACTACTGCGTTCTTGACCAATCACGCAGCTTTAACCGAAGACTGGAGGCGGGGAATAGAGGACAAACACGGCCACCATTTTCTTGTTCGGAGAACGGGTTCATTCGCGAACGACACATCACTCATTGTGGCAGCTCCGTGTGTATCCCGAAAAATAGTTTGCCCGCCAAGGTAAAATTTTCATAAATGTAACATTCATAAGCCGAAAAGTTTGTAAGCCAAAGGGTTTGTAGACCGAGGTCTCACTGTATTAAGTACAGTATGTTGATTATGTCGCACGCAGCTGTGTCTAAAAATTAATGCATGAACGTCTCTGTCATCAAAATACACGAGTGTAGTCCATAAATGGGGCGGCCATTACTTCCAGACTATCAAATATCAAAACTCTTATTAGTTGCCGATTTCCTTCACCCTTTGTATTTTGGTAATATAAGGAAACAGTGATACCTATGCTTACGAACGCTTTAGTTTACGAACTTTTTGCCTTTGAAACATTAAATTCACAAGAATATAATCTTGGCATAGGCATGAGTTTTTGGCGGACGAAGCAAACCACACACCGCCACGGTGGGTGGTGGACTAGTGTTCGACGGATGAACACCAAACCATGCGGTCGAGAAGTGCCACAGTGGCTGGCGGATTAGATTCCCACACCCCCTTTGAGTGCAGACATGCTTTGCTATCGAGTGGAGTACTTTTGCTATTATGGGACGAAAAAGACCCCACCATAGGTTAGTGTTAAGCATAAGAAGACATTAAAGAAAATTACGATCGAGCAGAAGAAGGAGATCACGGTGGCTGGTGGACTAGTTTTTGCCGCCCCCCCCCCCCATTTCTTTGAGTTCAGACGTGGTTTGTTATCAAGTGGAGTACCTTTGCTATTATGGGACCGAAAAAGACCCCACCACAGGGTAGTGTTAAGCCGAAGAAGACACAAAAGAAGTTACGGTTGAACAGAAGAAGGAGATCATCGAGAAACATGAACGAGGTGTGCGTTTGTGTGACTTAGCTGTCCCAGTACCATTACGCTAAGTCGACCATTGCTACCAACCACTGACAACGACCATCACAAAGGTAAATAAAACGACTTTATTATACAGTACAGTCTATTACTTTAATTACAATACAATAGCACATTTATTATACATAAAATAATGTATATTTTGTGTAGTTTTAAGGCTTATGTCCTAGAAAATTATGTTTTATGGGGACCTGGGAATGGGTTATTCTCATTTTTAATGGTTTCTTATGGGAAATAAATGTTTGCCAGATGAACATTTCGCCTTACACACACTTTCTGGGAACCATTTAAGTTCGTAAACTGAGGTATCACTGTAGTTTGCGACGCCTAAAAACAAAGTTTCTGGTGAATAACACCAGGGGTTGCAATTTTCCCCATGGCACCGAGTTGGCTCAATGTGGGAGGGTCAATCACCACCCGTAATTTGTGATTGGCCTTTCTGTACTCAAACCACCACCTTACGAAGAAGCTTCTTCAAACGCTAACTTTTGGTCTACCATTTCACCCCTGGTAAAGTTTCAAAATGATTGTCACTGTGTTATTGCACTGATTATTTGTTCTTTTGATTCCTTAAGGGTTATTATCACACACTCGGATGACCTCCCAAAGATGAGAAAATGCTCCCCAAAACAAACAAATAAATAAATAGATTTAAGGGAACATCTACAGTATGTGCGGTTTGTGATTTCACACTGGGAAGACAAGTCTGTACTCAAGCGTTAGAGTGATTAAAGGCAAATCAAAGAGTGGGTGCAAGAATTTCTCTTCAGTTCACTTTTCTTTCGCACCTTCCATTGCGCATGTCGTGTTGCCGCATGTTCTTAATGAAGTGGATCTTCTTGAAGCCCTTTGGTCGAGGGGAGCCTGACAGGGTCCGGCACCTAAAATGGGAGAAAGAAAAAAAAGCTGCAATGTTTCTGACAGTGCTGGTCAACGTGTGCAGTCACCATACCTGCGCAGAGGCGCATTCTCCTCAATGTCCTCTAACGTTTCCAACGAGGAGCGCTGGGAGATGAGTCGGCGTCTGCAAAGGAAAACAAGGGAAAATTGTATATACAGTAAAGTCTCGTTATATCGATATTGGTTATATCGAGAGTACTGCTTACTACGATACTATTTCTATGAACGCAAGGAGAAAATTTACATGCCACAGGATCGGATATATCGATAGTCCGGTTATATCGATATTTTTTCCGACTCCCGAAAATATCAATATAACGAGACTTTACTGTAATTATATCAACATTATCAAATTTGAAAAAAAAACAAAGAGTAACGTGAAAATCATCACTTTGCTGCTGTGAAATGTAAATTTCTCCACTGTGAGACTAATAAAGGCAAATCCAATCCAATCCAAAATCGAAACAAAAAGAAATCACAAAAAACACCTTAAAAAATATTGCAAAAATATCGCTTATTTAAACCCGAGGCACATTTTCATATCACATATGGCGCTTCTTTTTTGGCCTTTAGATACACGTTTTAAATAGTCTTGTTGTTCTTGTGTTATTTTTGTGTTTTCTTTTGTCACTTTGAGTTGTTGTGCGTCATGTGGAACACAAGAACAACAAGACAATTAAGGCCCGTGAGAGCACTTGCTTGTTGGGCGCCATCTTGGACACATTCTAGTCATCTTTGGGCATTATTATTGATGTATATTGTGAGATCAGATGAAAAATGGTATCCGTTGCTTTTGCGCTCTCTCTATGGATTCAATGTGTTTACATGTGTTTGTACTATTTAAAACATGTATCTAAAGGTCATGTGGAACTGTTACGGCTTGGTTTTTAGTAATTTTGGCTATGACATTCATCAAGGAGGAGGCTGCTGAACAGTTGCGCCTTTTCGGCAGCATTAATATGCCAGCACTGTATTTGTTTTGGGAGGAATGTCAGTGCCATTTGACTGTCATAGCTGTACAGCTCTGTGGCAATTGTGCTTTTTTGCGCCTGTAATACGCAGTTTTACAGCCCCGCTTTGTTCAGCGGAAAGGTCAGTGCTGTTGGACAGTCTGCGGCTGGATGGATGCATGTCTTTAGGAGCCCGCGATGAGAAAAAAGGAGCATGAGCGCAGAGCGCCGATGCGTATGTGGAGCTGTCGCGGCTTACAATCTCTTTTCGTCAATGGATGCTACAGGACACTTGGTTCTTCTCCTATTTCATCGAGAACTGCATCATGCAACAAAGAGGGTGCAGAAAGTGCTTGAGATTGAATGACTGTGTGTCTTTTGTGTTGTGTCACATTATTTGTTATTTAGTGTTTTGCCTTTACAGCAGCTCCTGTACTAGTTTTTCTTCTTCCTTTCCTTTCCTCTTACTTTCCGAACTTTGCTGCTGTGAAATGTAAATGTTTCCACTGCGAGACCAATAAAGGCTAATCCAATCCAATTCATTACATTGCGAAATAAATACTATTACTGTCTTTACTCGTAAAAAGCAAGCTTGAAAAGGATTTCACATTCAATAATCTTCAGCAAAAACTAGGCTGATTCAGAGTATTGCTCCTGATAAGAAAATGATTGAAGTAAAAAAAAAAAAAAAACGAAAAGAAGTTTTAATTTCTGAAAGACTAAAGGACAACCGACACCAATAAAAATGACTTGTGTCCCAAAACTGCCACAAATGAGATCGAAACTGGGGAGATTCAGGAATTCCCGCCCCCTTGTTCGTGACGTCACGTCAGGACTCCTTCACAAACTGCCTAGCTCCAGAATCAATCAAAACAATGGCTTCAGAGAGTACAGAATCAGAAAAGATGCTTTCCTTTTACTCATCCAGTCATGAATAAGATTCAAATAATTCTGAAGAGGAAAGCATAAATGTTTGCCATTGATTAAAGAAGTCCTTCCGTATCAAGTCGAGCTGTCTGCAAGCGTTGAAACCGGTGAAGATCTGGACTCCGATGTAGGGCCCAGAAAATGCACAAGATGGTGCACAATGTGTTTCGTCCAGTATACAAAGCTGCTTAGCAGAGCCGTAAAGCCGACAGTGATTGGTTAAAATCCGTGGTAGAAGACAGAGGGGTGGGTTTTACGCACACACATAAAGGAGACCGCCACAAGCAGACGAACATCAGATGTTGAGACGAGAGAGCTCCTCTCTCGACCGCTCCAGAATAAAAAATGACACGGTGGAAAGTAGATGTTTGTCCGATCGGTTTGCTCCACTAATAGTCTCTTTCACAAAGTGAGCTCAGTTAGCAAGCAGTGTGACTAAATGAGCAAACATGCATCAAACTTCCGCTATCCAAGCGCCGCTAACTGTGGTTAGCTTCCTCGTTCACCTCTGCTGGTGCTCGACCTCTGTGCTCCATAGGAAATATGCTGATTTGTCCACTGGGAATGTGTGTAAACGTACACCTTCTTTATGCGTGTTACTGCAATTGGCTGCGACACACAATGATTCACCATTGCGTTATTTATGTAGTTTTCCTTCTAATTTCAGAATCAGAATCAGAATCATCTTTATTGCCAAGTATGTAGAACACACAAGGAATTAGTTTCCGGTAGAACACGCTGCACTAGTATCGTCGTCAAAAAAAAAAAAAAAAAAGCTAAGTGGCACTATACAGTTCCATTTTGGCTACTGTTGAAAGAGTTCAAAGAGTTAATGGCTTGGGGGAAGAAGCTGTTTAAATGTCTGATGGATTTGGTGCGCATGCATCGGTAGCGCCTGCCTGAGGGGAGTAGCTGGAAAAGGTGGTGGGCAGGGTGCGGAGGGTCCAGTAGGATTTTCCGCGCCCTAGTTTGGATTCTTGCAGTGTGCAAGTCCTCGAGAGTGGGTAGGGTGGTGCCAATGATTTTTTCCGCCGTCCTAACTGTCCGTTGAAGTCGGATTTTGTCCATTTTTGTGGCGGCCCCGAACCAAACGGTGATGGAAGAACACAGGATGGATTCGATGACAGCCGTGTAGAAATGTTGCAGCACGTCCTGTGGCAGGCCATGCTTCTTTAGCAGCCTCAGGAAGTACATTCTCTGTTGGGCCTTTTTCAGGATAGAGTTGGTGTTGACCTCCCACTTCATGTCCTGGGAGACTGTGATTCCCAGGAACTTGAAGGTCTCAACGGTTGACACCAGGCAGTTGGATAGTGTGAGGGGTAGCTGTGGTGATGGATGTTTCCTGAAGTCCACGATCATCTCAACTGTCTTGAGTGTGTTCAGCTCCAGGTTGTGACGGCTGCACCAGAGCTCCAGCTGCTCCACTTATTGTCGGTACGCAGACTCGTCGCCGTCTTTGATGAGACCGATGACCGTGGTGTCGTCTGCGAACTTTATGAATTTGACAGCTGGGTGCGTTGAGGTGCAGTCGTTCGTGTAGAGAGAGAAGAGCAATGGAGAGAGGACGCATCCCTGCGGGGCTCCAGTGCTCGTGGTTCGTGTTGTGGATGATATATTTCCCAGTCTGACCTGTTGTGTCCGTCCTGTCAGGAAGCTGAGGGTCCACTGGCAGATCGTGGGGGACACACCAAGCTGGAGAAGTTTGGGGATGAGGAGTTCTGGGATGATGGTATTGAACGCAGAGCTGTAGTCCACAAACAGGATCCTTGCGTAGGTTCCTGAGTTGTCAAGGTGGTTGAGGATGTGGTGCAGTCCGATGTTGACTGTATCCTCCACAGACCTGTTTGCCCGATAGGCAAACTGAAGAGGATCTAGCAGAGGTCCGGTGATGTTCTTTAGGTGGTTCAGCACGAGGCGTTCAAAGGACTTCATGACCACAGACGTCAGAGCGACAGGTCTATAGTCGTTCAATCCCGAGGGTGCTGGTTTCTTTGGAACTGGGACGACTTTGAGTTGTTGTGCGTCATGTGGAACACAAGAACAACAAGACAATTAAGGCCCGTGAGAGCACTTGCTTGTTGGGCGCCATCTTGGACACATTCTAGTCATCTTTGGGCATTATTATTGATGTATATTGTGAGATCAGATGAAAAATGGTATCCGTTGCTTTTGCGCTCTCTCTATGGATTCAATGTGTTTACATGTGTTTGTACTATTTAAAACATGTATCTAAAGGTCATGTGGAACTGTTACGGCTTGGTTTTTAGTAATTTTGGCTATGACATTCATCAAGGAGGAGGCTGCTGAACAGTTGCGCCTTTTCGGCAGCATTAATATGCCAGCACTGTATTTGTTTTGGGAGGAATGTCAGTGCCATTTGACTGTCATAGCTGTACAGCTCTGTGGCAATTGTGCTTTTTTGCGCCTGTAATACGCAGTTTTACAGCCCCGCTTTGTTCAGCGGAAAGGTCAGTGCTGTTGGACAGTCTGCGGCTGGATGGATGCATGTCTTTAGGAGCCCGCGATGAGAAAAAAGGAGCATGAGCGCAGAGCGCCGATGCGTATGTGGAGCTGTCGCGGCTTACAATCTCTTTTCGTCAATGGATGCTACAGGACACTTGGTTCTTCTCCTATTTCATCGAGAACTGCATCATGCAACAAAGAGGGTGCAGAAAGTGCTTGAGATTGAATGACTGTGTGTCTTTTGTGTTGTGTCACATTATTTGTTATTTAGTGTTTTGCCTTTACAGCAGCTCCTGTACTAGTTTTTCTTCTTCCTTTCCTTTCCTCTTACTTTCCGAACTTTGCTGCTGTGAAATGTAAATGTTTCCACTGCGAGACCAATAAAGGCTAATCCAATCCAATTCATTACATTGCGAAATAAATACTATTACTGTCTTTACTCGTAAAAAGCAAGCTTGAAAAGGATTTCACATTCAATAATCTTCAGCAAAAACTAGGCTGATTCAGAGTATTGCTCCTGATAAGAAAATGATTGAAGTAAAAAAAAAAAAAAAACGAAAAGAAGTTTTAATTTCTGAAAGACTAAAGGACAACCGACACCAATAAAAATGACTTGTGTCCCAAAACTGCCACAAATGAGATCGAAACTGGGGAGATTCAGGAATTCCCGCCCCCTTGTTCGTGACGTCACGTCAGGACTCCTTCACAAACTGCCTAGCTCCAGAATCAATCAAAACAATGGCTTCAGAGAGTACAGAATCAGAAAAGATGCTTTCCTTTTACTCATCCAGTCATGAATAAGATTCAAATAATTCTGAAGAGGAAAGCATAAATGTTTGCCATTGATTAAAGAAGTCCTTCCGTATCAAGTCGAGCTGTCTGCAAGCGTTGAAACCGGTGAAGATCTGGACTCCGATGTAGGGCCCAGAAAATGCACAAGATGGTGCACAATGTGTTTCGTCCAGTATACAAAGCTGCTTAGCAGAGCCGTAAAGCCGACAGTGATTGGTTAAAATCCGTGGTAGAAGACAGAGGGGTGGGTTTTACGCACACACATAAAGGAGACCGCCACAAGCAGACGAACATCAGATGTTGAGACGAGAGAGCTCCTCTCTCGACCGCTCCAGAATAAAAAATGACACGGTGGAAAGTAGATGTTTGTCCGATCGGTTTGCTCCACTAATAGTCTCTTTCACAAAGTGAGCTCAGTTAGCAAGCAGTGTGACTAAATGAGCAAACATGCATCAAACTTCCGCTATCCAAGCGCCGCTAACTGTGGTTAGCTTCCTCGTTCACCTCTGCTGGTGCTCGACCTCTGTGCTCCATAGGAAATATGCTGATTTGTCCACTGGGAATGTGTGTAAACGTACACCTTCTTTATGCGTGTTACTGCAATTGGCTGCGACACACAATGATTCACCATTGCGTTATTTATGTAGTTTTCCTTCTAATTTCAGAATCAGAATCAGAATCATCTTTATTGCCAAGTATGTAGAACACACAAGGAATTAGTTTCCGGTAGAACACGCTGCACTAGTATCGTCGTCAAAAAAAAAAAAAAAAAAGCTAAGTGGCACTATACAGTTCCATTTTGGCTACTGTTGAAAGAGTTCAAAGAGTTAATGGCTTGGGGGAAGAAGCTGTTTAAATGTCTGATGGATTTGGTGCGCATGCATCGGTAGCGCCTGCCTGAGGGGAGTAGCTGGAAAAGGTGGTGGGCAGGGTGCGGAGGGTCCAGTAGGATTTTCCGCGCCCTAGTTTGGATTCTTGCAGTGTGCAAGTCCTCGAGAGTGGGTAGGGTGGTGCCAATGATTTTTTCCGCCGTCCTAACTGTCCGTTGAAGTCGGATTTTGTCCATTTTTGTGGCGGCCCCGAACCAAACGGTGATGGAAGAACACAGGATGGATTCGATGACAGCCGTGTAGAAATGTTGCAGCACGTCCTGTGGCAGGCCATGCTTCTTTAGCAGCCTCAGGAAGTACATTCTCTGTTGGGCCTTTTTCAGGATAGAGTTGGTGTTGACCTCCCACTTCATGTCCTGGGAGACTGTGATTCCCAGGAACTTGAAGGTCTCAACGGTTGACACCAGGCAGTTGGATAGTGTGAGGGGTAGCTGTGGTGATGGATGTTTCCTGAAGTCCACGATCATCTCAACTGTCTTGAGTGTGTTCAGCTCCAGGTTGTGACGGCTGCACCAGAGCTCCAGCTGCTCCACTTATTGTCGGTACGCAGACTCGTCGCCGTCTTTGATGAGACCGATGACCGTGGTGTCGTCTGCGAACTTTATGAATTTGACAGCTGGGTGCGTTGAGGTGCAGTCGTTCGTGTAGAGAGAGAAGAGCAATGGAGAGAGGACGCATCCCTGCGGGGCTCCAGTGCTCGTGGTTCGTGTTGTGGATGATATATTTCCCAGTCTGACCTGTTGTGTCCGTCCTGTCAGGAAGCTGAGGGTCCACTGGCAGATCGTGGGGGACACACCAAGCTGGAGAAGTTTGGGGATGAGGAGTTCTGGGATGATGGTATTGAACGCAGAGCTGTAGTCCACAAACAGGATCCTTGCGTAGGTTCCTGAGTTGTCAAGGTGGTTGAGGATGTGGTGCAGTCCGATGTTGACTGTATCCTCCACAGACCTGTTTGCCCGATAGGCAAACTGAAGAGGATCTAGCAGAGGTCCGGTGATGTTCTTTAGGTGGTTCAGCACGAGGCGTTCAAAGGACTTCATGACCACAGACGTCAGAGCGACAGGTCTATAGTCGTTCAATCCCGAGGGTGCTGGTTTCTTTGGAACTGGGACGATAGTAGACTGTTTGAAGCAGGATGGGACTTCACACTGCTCCAGGGATCTGTTGAAGATTTGTGTGAAGACCGGAGCCAGCTGGTCAGCGCAGACTCTCAGGCAGGAGGGGGACACTCTGTCAGGTCCTGCAGCTTTCTTGATCTTCTGCTGCTTGAAGAGCCGTCTAACGTCCAGTTCGTGGATCTGTAGGGCAGAGGGCGGAGATACGGTAGTTTCTGGTAATGGTGGGCAGACCGGGGAAATGGGGGTGTCCTTTTCAAATCGGCAAAAGTATGTATTTAACTCATCAGCCATACCATTGTTGTACACTGCTTGGGGGGAAGGTAAACGATAATTTGTTATTGCTTTCAGGCCATTCCACACCGATGCAGAGTCGTTAGCGGAGAACTGTTTGTTAAGCCTCTCCGCGTAACTTTTCTTTGCGATGTGAATTTCCTTCGTCAGCCTGTTTCGGGTGAGTTTGTAAACTGCTCGATCGCCGCTTTTAAATGTGGATTCTTTCTCTTTCCTAAGATGCCTGAGTTTGGGAGTGAACCATGGCTTGTTGTTGTTGAATGAGCGGAAGGACTTTGTTGGTACAGTCCTCACAGAAACTGATGTATGATGTTACAGTGTCTGTGTATTCATCCAATGTGCCCGTTGAAGTTTCAAAGACGCTCCAATCAGTGCAGTCTAAGCATTCTTGTAGCGATAACTTTGCTTCATCTGTCCATGTTTTAACTGTCTTGACTACCGGTTTTACACATTTGAGTTTCTGTTTGTATGTGGGAATTAAGTGGATTAAATAGTGGTCAGAAAGACCCAATGCTGCATGCGCAACAGACCGGTGTGCGCCTTTGAGTGCTGTGTAACAATGATCTAGAATGTTTTCTCCTCTGGTGAAACAGTCAATATGCTGCTTATATTTGGGAAGTTCACGGTTTAAACGTGTTTGATTAAAATCGCCCAAAATGATCAGGGGTGATTCTGGATATTTCAGTTCGAGATGGTTTACATGGTCCGCTAGCGTTTGTATACACGCGTTAGCATTAGCTTGTGGCGCGATGTACATGGCAACGAGAATAAAGGAAGCGAACTCACGTGGCGAGTAGAATGGCTTGCAGTTGAGAGACAGCGATTCC
The DNA here is from genome assembly GCF_051943395.1 of Hippocampus bargibanti. NCBI lineage: Eukaryota > Metazoa > Chordata > Actinopteri > Syngnathiformes > Syngnathidae > Hippocampus > Hippocampus bargibanti. Next base: position 21,706,678 of record NC_142744.1, on the reverse strand, counting down.
AAACCAGGGCTGCAGGTGACATCGGTGCACCATTCTTCGTTGATGTAGAAGCATAGTCCACCGCCTTTGGATTTCCCCGATTGCTCCGTGTCACGGTCGGCCCAAAGGAGACGGAATCCGGGTAGGTGTAGCGCGGAATGCGGGTGGCGGTCACTGAGCCAGGTCTCAGTGAAGCACAGAGCAGCAGAGCGTTTTATTTTTGCGATCAACACTGTGTTTTCAGACGAAAAAAGTGCCGAAAATGCATTGAGTGTCGCTTTCTCGGTCAGGGGCATTCCGAATGTGACGTCACTTCAGGCATCGTCATCAACTCGAAAACAAGACTTCATGAATTTTCAGTGCAAGTCTTAAAATGTAAAATATAGCTATATGTGGTGGAATCTTTGTAAAATGAGCCCAGGAGAAGTCATTTGAAGTGATTTTCCAAATTATGGATGCAACTTGTCCGGGGGTATCGGTTGTCCTTTAAAAATCATGCAAATCCACTTTATATATCAATCCACCCACCCACTGTCCAATCACTTATCCTACCAAGGCATGCTGGAGCTTATCCCAACTGTCTTGGGGCAGAAAGTTAGGTACACACTGAACAAACAAAGACGAACAAGCATTCGTTCTCACACTGACACCTACGGTCAATTTAGAACATGCAACCTCCAGCCAGGAAGGCCGGAGCCGGAATTGAACCCTGCCCTGCCCTGGGCAGTGAGGCGAATGTGGTGACCAGTCACCACCGTGGCTTCCTCACCTGACATAACAATGAACAATTTGTACCTTCAGCCTGAATAACATGCACCGATCTAAAACTAAAACATGTTTCAATGTTGAAGAACTCAGCATCAACCCAAGTTGTCACTCATCTACTACGACGGCAATCAGCTACAACAATAAGTAAGGTCATGTTTACAGCTGAGGTTAAATGGTAACAAATAAACCACCATCAACCCAAAAATGAAAACAAAACCGGTTGTTGAATACATTTTGTCCGTTTTTTTACACATTGGGGCTGCATGACTGCAAGCCCAAGTGTGTCTCTCCCTAAAAAAGTGTCTAAACAGTGATTAATTCAAATCATCCTCAAAGTGTTTTATACGATGTAAAAACCTGTTCGACAACAGCTTGAATCTTTTTGTTTTCGGAAAGTGTAATGTCCACAGTTTGTCTTCTTAGCCACCCATAAAAATATCAATGACTGCTTTCTTGCTATCAAGGTTAGCACTGTTTCATGAGACATCTTGGCCATTGTGGCTAAACAGAAGACAAATATGCATGGCAACATTTTAGTGTCGTTACCCACATCACTTTTTTTGCCGCCTTGTTGGTATGTGGCAGAGACAATCTTGGTTAAATAACACAAAACACATTAAAACTTAAGAGAAGATGTTGTATTTTGCCTATGTTGTAGGCATAGCGTGATGGAGAAATGCAGGTTGGAGGGATGGGAGTCAATAGTTTTTTTCTATGCTTGTCAGCGCCCAGTCTTGGTTTAGACTAGAAAAAGTGTTTACACAAAAATGTATTCAACTTTTTGTCATAATTTCGTCATGTAGTTTTGAACCAATTTTAGTCAATGAACACAGAGCAATTTTAGTCATCTAAATTAACTCTTTCATCTAAATTAACTCATTCACTGCCAGACGTGCAAAAATCCAGCACCAGGGTTTTTTTTTGTCATTTTCACTCGAATTGCAGGACCCACTGAGTTTTAAGGACTACATAAACATTCAATACGGCATAAGAAACCTTCGACTCTTTTCTTTCAGCAAAAAAACAATAGTTCATTTATAGCTTATTGTTTTGAAGATATTTGTTGTTAAAATCAAGTGGTTTCAGCTCAAATGCATGATTTTTCCCAAAAAGCCGAGAAAATAAGCTTTTTCTGCAGAGAAGCAAATTCAAGCAGAAGGGTGATCGAGGACCATATTTTTAACTTCGAGTGACGCCTCAAACATCTGGACAGCTTCTATGAAACAACAAAAGAAAAAACACTTTTGATGGGACAAAACTACATTTATTTCGGTTTATATCAGATTCAGAACCAGAAATACAGAACAAAAATAATCTATTTACAGATGAGTGCATGTGTTTTAACTATCAACAGGTGTGTGTTTGAACTATATACAGGTGCATGCGTGTGTGTGCATTATTATTACTATTCATGTTTTCCCATCATCATACATTAAAACTTTCATTAAAAAAAAAAAATCAGTTTTTTCCAGCATTGTGGAACCCCCAGCTAATTTTATGCCACCCTCAGCCATTGCGTTTGATATCAAAGTGTAAAGCTCCATGAACTGTACTGATTGAGCGATGGCAGCAGCAACTGTATTTGAACTGCAGTTGCAGCTTTGCAAGACTGTGGAGAAGCGCTATTGTCAGCAGTGCACAAGAGAGACCTGAAGATACCTATGAAGAAAATGAGCACATTTTTGTCCCCGCAAATTGGTGTTGTCCAGATTTTCTCCAGCCGCGGATGCAACAAATATATTGCATGTTTTGCATCCAAGCATGTTGTGTTAAAATAAGTGTTTCCTTTGTGTCAAAAGTACTTTTTATGATTTAGTGTTTTAGATATGCTTAGAAAAATCAGCCACTTTGGTAAAACTTGACCTCATCTTGACAATGTGAAATAAGAATAAGAAAACCTTTAATAGTCACACAATGAAGAAAATCAACTAATTAGGGCAGATAATAACAAAGCCAATGGGTATGTGATTAAAACCTATTTTTTTAATTCCTCTTTTTAAATCATCCCCAAGTCACAGGAGCCAGTGGCTTTGACAAGCAGTGTCGAAATCAATTTAACTTCAGTAAGGTTCAATCATCCTGTCATGCATGTTTTTTGGAATGTGGCGGGGGAGTACTCGGACAAACCTCACACATGCATAGACAGAACATTCAAATTCCACATAGGACAGCCGGGGCTGGAATCGAACGTGGTCCCTCTGCACTTTGAGGTCAACACGGTCACCACCCGTTCACCGTGCCACCAAGATTAATAAATAAATAAGAATAAGAATAAGAATAAAAAATGTCATTTATGCGCAGGTGAGGAACCAACTGAGGAGGATGGAACTGAGGAAGGCAGCAGGTCCGGACAGTTCCTGACTCCTCAAGACCTGCTCCGACCAGCTGTTTGTCATTGTCCAACACGTGTTCAACCTGAGCCTGAAGTTGGGCAGAGTTCCACAACTGTGGAAAACGTCATGCCTGGTCCCAGTGCCCAAGATAGCCAACCCAAAGGAGCTCAACAGCTACAGACCGGTGGCGCTGACGTCTCACCTGATGGAGACGCTGGAAAGACTCGTCCTCGCCCACCTGCGACCGCTGGCAAGCTCATTGCCGGACCTGCTACAGTTTTCCTACCAACCCAGCATCGGTGTGGAGGACACCATCATCTACCTCAGACATGAGCAAACTACGGCCCGCGGGCCACATACGGCCCGTTAGGCTTTTTAATCCGGCCCGCCGAACTTGCCCAAATTATAGTACAAAACAGTGTCTAAAACTCATGACAAAAAGTTAGTGAACAACAGGGCAGATAACTGAAAAGTTGCCTGCCCCATTTTTCACAACTTGAAGCACAATGAGATCACATTAAAAAGCATTGTCACAAAGTATAATTTTTTTTTAAAATCAAGAACGCACCTACTATAAATGCTACCTTGCTTAATTTACGGTAAATGTGCATGGCTGTAGATTTTGCTGCAGTACTCGATTGTCATTGCAGTGCACAATGCAACGTTTGCATTGCTTCCTACGAGCCACTAAGCCCCTTTCATAAGTCTCACGTACACTTTACAGTCACGGTTTAATGTAAATTTACGTTTTGTAGCGTCACATATCTTGTTAGCTTCTTTTGAATCTTTCTTCTGGGCTGAGGTTCTGTGCATCTATTTTGGAAAATGACATGCAATTGCACGACTTTATAACGCTTGCAAAAGTCCGGAAGAAAGAAGCAGGCTTCTGATTGGCTGCCGTGCCGAGTATGCAAATTTCAACTGCAGGTAGTCGATGTTTGTGTGCTCGGCGACGGTACACGTGTATTGTTTGCGCGTGAAGGCGAGGGCGTCTGTGAGGAGTTTGTTGAGCATGATTTAACATAATTAGGTATTATTGAGCTTGAATATTTCGTTGTGTAATAATATGTTTTGAATTTTGAAAGTGATTCCATTTTTCAATAAATGTTGATTTCTTTAACTTTGCCCCTTCGATGGAAACTTAAAAATAAATCACAGTGCATATGTTATTTTAATCTATTTCCATTTCCTCCTCCAAGTATCTGCGAAATAGTATATAAATGCCATATTCCTTGAGACAAATTTATTAACTGATCAGGGATATTTTTCACATTTGAAAGACAGTTAGTAAATTGGGTTGTAGTGTTCTTACTGTGCTATGAGGTTTGTACATACTACATTTAAAGGACAACCGGCACCATTTTTTGTTTTTGTTTCCCACTGACATCAGAAAAACGTTTTATAGCATCTAAAATACCCAAATCAGGCAGGCTGATATTTTTAGTTAAATGAAAAACACCAATAAAAATGACTTCAAAATGAATGAATGAAATGGTCAGTTTCAGAAGGTCCCACCCCCCTGTTCGTGACGTCACGCCAAGACGTCTTGTCTTTGATCGAGAATCAAAACAATGGCTTCAGATTCGGAGAAGATGTTTTCTTGTTACTCATCCAGTTATGAATATGATTCAAATAGTTCTGAAGAGGAAAGCATAAATGTTTGCAATTGATTCAAGGAGTCCTCCCATATCAATTTGAGCCGTCAATGACAGCAATGTAGCACCCAGAAAATGCAGAAGATTGCGCCTAAGCTCCGTTGGAAATGGGCTGATTTGTCAGCTGGGAATTTGTGTCAGCGAATATCAAATAGTTGTCTTGGTGCAACACACAACGATTCACCATGGCGTTATATGTTTTCCTTCTAATTTCACCATCAACACGGATCAACACGAAGTTTTCAGACCAAACAAAGTACCCAAAATGCATTGTATGCATTGTCAGGGGCGGTCCAAACGTGACGTCACATGGGGATCGTCATCAACTCGAAAACAAGACTTCATGGATATTCAGCGCGAGTCTTAAAACGTAAACTATAGCTATATGCTGTGGAATCTTTGTAAAATATGCTCAGTCGAAGTCATTTGAAGTGATTTTATAAATTATGGACATAACTTGTTCAGAGTATTTCCGGCCCAAACACTCCCTCCAAATGCTCCTGGCCCGGCCCCTCTGTCAAATTTTAGAACCCAATGCGGCCCGCGAGTCAAAAAGTTTGCCCACCCCTGATCTACCTCCTCCACTCGGCGTTGCTGCACCTGGAGAATGCTGGGAGCACGGTGAGGATCACGTTCTTTGATTTCTCCATTGCCTTCAACACCATCCAGCCAAACCTACTGGGGGACAAGCTGCGGCATGCAGGAGTCGACCCTCACCTCACACTCTGGATTACAGATTACCTCACAAACAGGCCACAGTACGTGAGGGTAAAGAACTGTGAGTCGGACAGGCTTCTCTGCAGCACCGGAGCGCCACAGGGGACAGTCCTGGCTCCATTCCTGTTCACCCTCTACACCTCGGACTTCAACTACAACACTCCAACCTGCCACCTTCAGAAGTCCTCTGACGACTCGGCTATTGTCGGCCTCATTACAGAGGGAGATGATCAGGAGTACAAGAGACTGACAAACGACTTTGTGGACTGGTGCCAGCAGAATCACCTCCAGATCAACACCGGGAAAACCAAGGAACTAGTAGTGGATTTCTGCAGGAAACAATCCTCACCTGCACCGTTGAACATCCAGGGTTCGGACATTGAGAGGGTGACCTCCTACAAGTACCTGGGTGTTACTCTGAACAATAAACTTGACTGGACTACAAACACGGATGCCCTTATCAAAAAGGGACAGAGTCGCCTCTTCCTACTCAGGAAACTGAGGTCTTTCGGAGTTAGGAGTCACTCGTAACGACTTTGTATGACTCTGTGGTGGTTTCAGCCATCCACTATGGAATTGTCTGCTGGTCAGGCAGCATCACCACCCGGGACAGGAAAAGACTGGAGCGCCTTGTCAAGAGGGCCAGTTCTGTCCTGGGCTGCTCGCTGGACTCTCTGGAGGAGGTGGGCAACAGATTGACGCTAGCTAAACTAAAAGATATGATGGACAGCCCCTCCCACCCCCTCCTGCCCACCCTGACGGCACTGGGTAGCTCCTTCAGCCAGAGACTATTACACCGGCGCTGCAAGAAGGAGAGGTACCGCCGCTCGTTCCTACCGACTGCTGTCAAGGCTTTGCAATTCTTAATGATCACATGTGAAGAAAAAAAGGACACTTGTAAATATGGGTTGATGCAATATATCAATATGCCTTTCTTGATACTTGCACTATGTACAATTTTTTTTATGAATTTGCACAGTATACAGTTGACATTTTTATTTTGTTATGCTTAGAATATCTTGTTTTGTATTTTTTCACCCCGCCACCCCATCCCCTTTCAAATTGCTGCTGTGGACTACAAATTTCCCCATTGTGGGACGAATAAAGGTTTTCTGATTCTGATACGTCTTTTCTGTGGGTGAGCAGCAGCAGCCACACGCGCCAGCGTTCACTCAACCCAGAATAACTCAAATAGATAGAAAGCAAGCTATCTAGCTAATAGATGGCTAGCTAGCCAGCCAGATAGCTGGAATGAACATTACATATGAACAATGAACATATCACTAGCAATGCAGGTGTGCCGTACGTAGCCTGAAATACAACCCTGGATTGTTTGCCAATCACATTAATATATCAAAATATGCAGTGCAATACACATTGAACGTATTTGTATAAACATGTTTGAACATAGATCCAAATAAAGTGTAGTACACCTTTTTTGCTTTAACAACGCTGAAAGCACAACTAAGGGTGCTGGCTTTCTCACGCTTTTCCCAATGAGGTCAGCTGTGACACTGAAGACTCACAATGTTGGCAATTGCATTATTCTTCAAATTTCTATTCCCTCTCGTTCCCTCAGATCCTCTTCCTCCCTCCGCCTCTGTGTGCCCCCCCCTGCCCGTCTCAGCACGATGGGTGACAGAGCCTTCAGCTGCTCTGCCCCCAAACTTTGGAACTCACTTCCTCCCAGCATTCGTAACATCGATTCTCTTCCCACCTTCAAGTCCCATCTCAAAACCCACCTAATTAAAATTGCATTTTCTATTAATCTGTCACTAGCTACACTGTAAACTTTACAGTGTAAAGTGTCTTTGAGAGCTTTGAAAGGCGCTTAAAATGTCATGTTATTATTATTATTATTATTATTATTATTATTATTATTATTATTATTTACAATGGAGAATGTCACAATGTACATTGTACAAATGTCTTAAAGTTTGTTTTGTTCTTCCCACGTATGACGGTTCAAAACTAATTTCTTTACAATTGGTCTTTTTTCCTTCATCGTGGAACGTGAAATGGCCCACAAATCCTCAAGTCGCTTCCTGGCAGCTAATGTTAACCTCTCGCATTTCCTCCATCAAATCGTTCTCATCTACAGTACTTTCTTCCCGAGAGACAGCGACTGCCTTCCGTTCACTACTCCAGTGAGCACCTGATTGGTTCTCGTCTCACTTTGTGTCGTCTGTTTCATTTTCAAAGTGGCTCTTTTCTCCTCCCTGCGTACTTCTTTCTGATTGGATTTTATCACTGTGGTTTTTCCCGTCCATGTGTTATTTGTTGAGAAAATGTAGTTATCATTATTGTGTCAATGAATTACTTTTTTTGTTTTCGTTTCATACTTGTGTTACGGACTGCTACCTCCTCCGGAGGGTAGTGATGTGGGGTTAGGGTAATTAAGTTGACTTGCATTGAGAGCAGCAGTATTTGTTGGGATTTACGCACATCTGACTGCTATTTTAGTGTATTAGCCCTTTATCATGGTATAATAAAATAGTTTTACATTTCAAACAAATTGCTTTTGGAACACCCTTCTGGAGTGGATTATGGTCAAAAACCCAGGTATGACTTTATGTGAGAGGTGAATCACAAAGAGGTAGTGGTTTACTGAAAAACTACACGCTGTCAGTCTTCTGTTCACACAATACCACGGGTGTCAAACTACGGTCCTTGAGGATTGCCATCCTGCGTTCTTTCAATCTGGCCCTGTTACAACAAACCTGATTCAAATGAAAACGATCGATATCAGGGTTCTGCAGAACTTGCTGATGAGCTGATTATTTGAAATGGGTGTGTTGTAAAAGATCCTCGAAAACAGCCCCCAAGGAGCGGAGTTTGACACCTATGCGATATGCAGTACGAGTAGAACAACTCCATTGTCTCATGTGATGGTGTGGCATCTGCGCAAGCTGCCGACACAAAACCAGGCATCTTCCCATTGAGTGTGGTTAATGAGTGACAGAGATAAATAAACGACGGCAGTGTTCGAGGGTCTCCTGAGGTTTTTGACTCACATTAGTCAAGTGGACATGAGAGATCAAGTGTTGACGCAAATACCTGTTGAGCAGTGCAAGCCGCCATTAAACACTACATTTTTTACAGTGCATGGGAAAGCGTTTACTACGCTTCACTTTTTCCACACTTGTCTTATTGCAGTCTTATTCCAAAATTGGATAAATGCAGGTAATACATACAGTGAATCGTTTTTTTTTTTTTTTGTTTATCGCTAGGTAGTCGATGGCGGTCCGGTAGTGGCGTGGTTAGCACGCCAGCTTCACAGGGCAGTGGTTGCCGGTTTGCGTCCCGTTCCGGCCTCCCTGTGTGGAGTTTGCATGTTCTTCCCGGGCCCGCGTGGATTTTCAACGGGTCGTCCGGTTTCCACCCGCATACCAAAAACATGCATGACAGGCAGATCTCCAAATTGTTCCTAGGTGTGAGTGAATGGTTGTTTGTCTCTATGTGCCCTGCAATTGGCTGGCAACCAATTTGTTATTTACATGACCCCTATGAGGACTTTGCACCAGCCCGCGTAGACATGCATGCCGTGGGATGTGCACTTCACGCTAAATACCTTTGAAACAATAACACTGCTATGGCACACCCATTCCCTTATCCAGTCTGACATTAATGCCTTCCTCCTATACTCTGCACACAGGGATTGTGTGGATGTGAATACACACACACGTTGAACAATCTACATATACAGTATATAAATACATATACACAGTATATACACAGTATATATATATATATATATATATATACATATCCACAGTGTATATATATATATATATATATATATATATATATATATATATATATATAGATAGAGAGAGAGAGAGAGAGAGAGAGAGAGAGAGAGAGAGAGAGAGAGAGAGAGAGAGAGAGAGAGAGTAAAGTCTCGTTATATCGATATTCTCGGGAGTCCGAAAAAATATCGATATAACCGGGACTATCGATATATCCGACCCTGCGCGCATGTAATTTTCTCCTTGCGTTCATAGAAATAGTATCGTAATAAGCGGTACTGTCGATATAACCGATATCGATATAACGAGACTTTACTGTATATACAGTAAAGTCTCGTTATATCGATATTCAAGGGAGTCCGAAAAAATATCGATATAACCGGGACTATCGATATATCCGACCCTGTTTGCATGTAATTTTCTCCGTGCGTGCATAGAAATAGTATCGATATAACCGGGACTATCGATATATCCGATATCCATATATATATATACAGTAAAGTCTCGTGTTTACATGTGTTTGTACTATTTAAAACGTGTATCTAAAGGCCAAAAAAGAAGTGCCATATGTGACATGAAAATGTCACATATGTCGGGTGTAAATAAGCGATATTTTTGCAATATTTTTTAATGTGTGGTTTTTGTGATTTCTTTTTGTTTCGATTTTCACGTTAATCTTTGTTTTTTTTTTCAAAGTTGATAATGTTGATATAATTACTGGTTATATCGATATTTTCGGGAGTCGGAAAAAATATCGATATAACCAGACTATCGATATATCCGATCCTGTGGCATGTAAATTTTCTCCTTGCGTTCATAGAAATAGTATCGTAATAAGCAGTACTATCGATATAACCGATATCGATATAACGAGACTTTAGTGTGTATATATATATATATATATATATATATATATATATATATATATATATATATATATATATATATATATATATATATAGTGGGACCTTGACTTACAAATTTAATTGGTTCCCAGTTAGTTTCCGACAAAATGAGAATAATCCATTCCCAGGTCACACATATATGTATAATGAGATAGAATAAGATCATGTTCATTTATTACCAAATCTGCAGGTGGACAAGTACATATATATATGTGTGTGTGTGTGTGTGTGTGTGTGTGTGTGTGTGTGTGTGTGTGTGTGTGTGTGTGTGTGTGTGTGTGTGTGTGTGTGTGTGTGTGTGTGTGTGTGTGCGTGTGTGTGTGTGTTCAAACCAAGGACGGAGCTTCTTGTTGACCAATCAGGTTCCACCCAGTGTCATCTTATGTCATTGAATTTTGTGCTCTCTATTCTCCATGTTTATTCCTCAACATATCCAACATGTCATGTTTCCATCACTGGGTTCCAGCAAGTGGTGTCTTTGGTTATAATTTGTGACTGTGAAGTTTTCTATGTTTGCCTCCTAAACAGGTGGAAGTAGGTGTTGTCTTTACTGGAGAGGTGAAAGTAACTATACCAGGTAGTACCAGTATAGGGCTGATGCCAGCACTATTTTACGATACTGGAGGCAAAAATCAAGAAAAATATTCTAGTACATTGTGTTCTCCTGTGCGGTCGTTCGTGCTTCAATGCAGCTGTGAGACACATCAGTGAATCATTGTCACAGTGAGAAGGAAACAGCTTTGTCCATATTTTTTTCACTGTGTCAAATGAAATGCCATGCATCAAAAGTGCTGCTGGTGAGTACTTAGGCAGTGAATACTGGTACAGGAATATGTCTGAAAAAAAGTGGTATTGAACATCCATAGTCGTTGCCATTCGGGTCTTCAGTCATTTCTCTTCGTTTTTCCTCTTTTCAGCTATGCACTGCATTGTGGCATTGCACATAAATAATGCACTTAACCCTTTACTGCCTGAATTATGTTCTAATTAAAAAAAATATATATATGTTCAGTTTTTATGGTCACTGATGGATATAATAACATACTAGTAGCTTCCTTTTTTATTATTTTTCAATAATGTAGAAAATTTGAGCCTAATTTGGCACAATCATCATGAAAGGCCTATGTTGAGAGGGTGCCTTTTTTGAACATATGTCAAGTGCAACTTCAAAGACTAGACTTTTACCTATATGACATATTTTTATTAAAATAATAAAATACATACATAATTTACATAAAATATTGACATAAAATGTTTACATAAAAATGCATAGTTCCTTTACAGATAAAGAAAACTAGCTAATAACCATGGAATAATGCAAAGCAGTTCTTGTGATGATTCAAACAAAGATTTACATTGCATTTTTTTTCTGTAAATATTAGTTTTCACCGAGCATGTGCCATGCTTGTACCTGTTGCAGTTCTTTGCAATATATGGAACATGAGCTATGTTGTCAAACCGAATACTGTATCATCAGCGGGAAAAGAACCTCAATGTCTTTTAGCTGTGGTTCAGCTGAACAATCGATTGAGCCTCACTGTGCCACAACACCAGATTTTTCTTGTTGCCAACTGTTGGAGTAAGGGGATAGATGTAAACCAATTATCAAAATACAATCGATGATTGTTTCCTGGTTGCATGTTTTGAGCCAAATGGAGCACAACATTTGAAGTCACTTTCAGATCGGGAATCTTGGAGCCACTGACTGGATCTATCGTTCCTGTACATGGAATGCATACATGTAGCCATCATAAACTGCCAGCACAAACAACTTGAACCCCCAGTTCATTGGTTTATTTGGTAGATACTGCTTGAGTGTAAATCTACCTTCATAGAGTACGATTTGTTCATCAATTGACAAAAGCTGTGACTTAGGTAATTCTTGAAACTTTTATCATTGGCCTTACTTTGTGCAAGGGATCATAATTTGGGCTTCCCCGAGTTCCTTGTTTTGTGTTGTCTGCTATATGCAAGTTCCTTTTTATAATTTCGAAGCGATCCCTTGACATACAGTACATTCTGCAGCATAATCAGTTAGTGGTGATAGCTTTCAAGCCCAATGCATCCGAGTGTTTGGTCATTTTGAGATTGAGAAACAACATATCAATCCCAGCCACTTCTCAAGCTCTTCTTTGGCGAGATACAGGGGCTTATTGATGTCATTTTGCATTGCATAGAATTTCGACTGTTCAACAATAATATCCATCATTTTTTCATCGAAAATCCTTTGAAAATATTTGAATAGTGATAGAAGTTCATCAATGCAACAGTCACGACTGTGTCCGATGCCAAAATGTCTTCATCAACATGGTCATCTATTTCATTCTCATCGGGATCTGGAAAGATATACAGTACATGGGTATTTTAGAAAAAACATATGGGCACAGCAACATTCAAAAAAGCAAAAACTATACCAAACTAACCATTTGATCTCAGTGCTCTGTTCTTACCGTAAATGGGCATCTCTTTCCTTACATTACATCACAAATAGAATCAAGTCAAAGCACTGTATTTGAGAATGGGAAATGCACTATTTTGTCCACTAGGTGGCAACAAAACCTTACATAACACAAGTGGAAATGCAACCTATTACGTTCTTCAAAACAATCATTTCTACATTTTCTGATTACAAATTCTTTCTCTCAGATGACTTTACTTGACATGCCAATCTAATGTCCTGAAGGCCTTCAGAAGTAATTTTGCTGTCTTTGATTTGCCCCAAATAAAATATAGACTTTTAGCTTTTCCTGTATTTTTTTTCACAGAAACTTGTAAGTGTTGTACCTGCTTCTACCATGTTTCACGGTCTTTTGGAAATAGGAAGTGTTAAATTTGTACCAGACATTATGATGAAAATGTTTTAAGTTTTCTAATTTCTGTTTAGGATATAACAAAAAACATATGGACCTCCGTTTCAATAATTATATTGAGAATGCAAAGGTATGAGGTACAGCTATTAGTGTAAAACGCACCATTCACTTACAATTATTCGCATCGGGTACCCAGTCAGGATCAACAATATCATCATGAAACTCGCATTAGCACGCCGAATGTTCCATCTTTTAGACACCACTTATTTTTAATATTTCTTGGTAAATAAATAAGTTAGCGTTAGTTTATGCATTTCAGTATCAAGGTAAACCTCTTCTGAATAGCTCATAAAATCGTCACAACATATACTTACGTGATATTTGATCCGTGACGAGAAGTAGAAGGAGCTTTGAAGATGCAGGAGCGCACGTTGTGTTGCGCAAGAAGATGATGTCACTGACGCTCTTAAAGGCATAGCTGCACATAACCTGTGTTAAAGGGACATGTAACTTGTGCTGCATCAGTTCCAATCGAAACTTGAACTGCTACCTTTAATTTTTTTCGATCTATAAGCACTTATCTTTAGTGTACCAAATATAACCCCATCGACTGTAAAGGGTTAAGGAGAAATAAACTGTCTCGAGCAATCGATTCTCATCCCTTTGTTGTACGGGACCTCAAGGAGGAATGGTTTCCTTTATTTCAGCTATGCACTGCATTGTGGCATTGCACATAAATAATGCACTTAACCCTTTACTGCCTGAATTATGTTCTAATTAAAAAAAATATATATATGTTCAGTTTTTATGGTCACTGATGGATATAATAACATACTAGTAGCTTCCTTTTTTATTATTTTTCAATAATGTAGAAAATTTGAGCCTAATTTGGCACAATCATCATGAAAGGCCTATGTTGAGAGGGTGCCTTTTTTGAACATATGTCAAGTGCAACTTCAAAGACTAGACTTTTACCTATATGACATATTTTTATTAAAATAATAAAATACATACATAATTTACATAAAATATTGACATAAAATGTTTACATAAAAATGCATAGTTCCTTTACAGATAAAGAAAACTAGCTAATAACCATGGAATAATGCAAAGCAGTTCTTGTGATGATTCAAACAAAGATTTACATTGCATTTTTTTTCTGTAAATATTAGTTTTCACCGAGCATGTGCCATGCTTGTACCTGTTGCAGTTCTTTGCAATATATGGAACATGAGCTATGTTGTCAAACCGAATACTGTATCATCAGCGGGAAAAGAACCTCAATGTCTTTTAGCTGTGGTTCAGCTGAACAATCGATTGAGCCTCACTGTGCCACAACACCAGATTTTTCTTGTTGCCAACTGTTGGAGTAAGGGGATAGATGTAAACCAATTATCAAAATACAATCGATGATTGTTTCCTGGTTGCATGTTTTGAGCCAAATGGAGCACAACATTTGAAGTCACTTTCAGATCGGGAATCTTGGAGCCACTGACTGGATCTATCGTTCCTGTACATGGAATGCATACATGTAGCCATCATAAACTGCCAGCACAAACAACTTGAACCCCCAGTTCATTGGTTTATTTGGTAGATACTGCTTGAGTGTAAATCTACCTTCATAGAGTACGATTTGTTCATCAATTGACAAAAGCTGTGACTTAGGTAATTCTTGAAACTTTTATCATTGGCCTTACTTTGTGCAAGGGATCATAATTTGGGCTTCCCCGAGTTCCTTGTTTTGTGTTGTCTGCTATATGCAAGTTCCTTTTTATAATTTCGAAGCGATCCCTTGACATACAGTACATTCTGCAGCATAATCAGTTAGTGGTGATAGCTTTCAAGCCCAATGCATCCGAGTGTTTGGTCATTTTGAGATTGAGAAACAACATATCAATCCCAGCCACTTCTCAAGCTCTTCTTTGGCGAGATACAGGGGCTTATTGATGTCATTTTGCATTGCATAGAATTTCGACTGTTCAACAATAATATCCATCATTTTTTCATCGAAAATCCTTTGAAAATATTTGAATAGTGATAGAAGTTCATCAATGCAACAGTCACGACTGTGTCCGATGCCAAAATGTCTTCATCAACATGGTCATCTATTTCATTCTCATCGGGATCTGGAAAGATATACAGTACATGGGTATTTTAGAAAAAACATATGGGCACAGCAACATTCAAAAAAGCAAAAACTATACCAAACTAACCATTTGATCTCAGTGCTCTGTTCTTACCGTAAATGGGCATCTCTTTCCTTACATTACATCACAAATAGAATCAAGTCAAAGCACTGTATTTGAGAATGGGAAATGCACTATTTTGTCCACTAGGTGGCAACAAAACCTTACATAACACAAGTGGAAATGCAACCTATTACGTTCTTCAAAACAATCATTTCTACATTTTCTGATTACAAATTCTTTCTCTCAGATGACTTTACTTGACATGCCAATCTAATGTCCTGAAGGCCTTCAGAAGTAATTTTGCTGTCTTTGATTTGCCCCAAATAAAATATAGACTTTTAGCTTTTCCTGTATTTTTTTTCACAGAAACTTGTAAGTGTTGTACCTGCTTCTACCATGTTTCACGGTCTTTTGGAAATAGGAAGTGTTAAATTTGTACCAGACATTATGATGAAAATGTTTTAAGTTTTCTAATTTCTGTTTAGGATATAACAAAAAACATATGGACCTCCGTTTCAATAATTATATTGAGAATGCAAAGGTATGAGGTACAGCTATTAGTGTAAAACGCACCATTCACTTACAATTATTCGCATCGGGTACCCAGTCAGGATCAACAATATCATCATGAAACTCGCATTAGCACGCCGAATGTTCCATCTTTTAGACACCACTTATTTTTAATATTTCTTGGTAAATAAATAAGTTAGCGTTAGTTTATGCATTTCAGTATCAAGGTAAACCTCTTCTGAATAGCTCATAAAATCGTCACAACATATACTTACGTGATATTTGATCCGTGACGAGAAGTAGAAGGAGCTTTGAAGATGCAGGAGCGCACGTTGTGTTGCGCAAGAAGATGATGTCACTGACGCTCTTAAAGGCATAGCTGCACATAACCTGTGTTAAAGGGACATGTAACTTGTGCTGCATCAGTTCCAATCGAAACTTGAACTGCTACCTTTAATTTTTTTCGATCTATAAGCACTTATCTTTAGTGTACCAAATATAACCCCATCGACTGTAAAGGGTTAAGGAGAAATAAACTGTCTCGAGCAATCGATTCTCATCCCTTTGTTGTACGGGACCTCAAGGAGGAATGGTTTCCTTTATTTACTGTGGGATTTTTGTTTCAACCAGAAATGGCTTGTTTTAAATTAGACGTCTGAGTATCCATTTTACCTCAAACAAAAGCATGCTGGAGTGTTCTTATGTAATCTTCAGATGATGCGAAGCTTGACCGACGTCACGAACAAGGGGGCGGGACCTTCTGAAACTCGCCATCCCGAGTTCATTTTGAAGTAGTTTTAGGACACTTTAACTTATTTTTATTGGTGTTTTGCATTTGACTAAAAATATCAGCCTGCGTGTTTTGGGTATTTTTGATGCTATAAAACGTTTATCTGATGTCAATTAGGAAACCTAAAAAAATGGATTGCGGTTGTCCTTTAAGCAATACAGGCAAATCCGAATAGCCCCAGATATCAGTTTGACTTGACATGTAGGCATCGTTGATGAAGGGGTGGTGACTTAAAAAATAAATCCATAAAAATGAGCAGCACATTGGCTCTGCATGCCCCACAAAAACACAGTGTAGTGTACGAAGGGCCACCTCCATGAGTAAAAATGCTTT
The DNA here is from genome assembly GCF_051943395.1 of Hippocampus bargibanti. NCBI lineage: Eukaryota > Metazoa > Chordata > Actinopteri > Syngnathiformes > Syngnathidae > Hippocampus > Hippocampus bargibanti. Next base: position 21,689,940 of record NC_142744.1, on the reverse strand, counting down.
ACTGGGGCTAATTTTTACCGCCCCACATTTTTGGAGGCTCTCCTTCTACACGTAAAAGATGCTTTCCTTCTTCAATCCTCCGGCTCATGGTGACAAAATCCAGACATGCCATTGACCCAGCAATCAATGAGGTTGAGTATACAGTTGTATACTTGGATTCTACAAGATATAAAATGTGTTAAGTGGCACATAATTCCTGATCCTTTGGGTATGTGAACAAGAGCATGTCAGACATGTTATATAGATAACCACAAACTAGAACTGTTTCAAACTTTGATTTAAAAAAATGCCAATGTCTCCTTGACGAGGAGTGAGAAGGCAATGCCAACTGCACTGTACAGTCAGGAGGGGAAATAGAAGTAATAGTCTTGTGGGGGAGGTTTTGGTCTTCAAGAGGACATTGCAGCAGAAGGTTCTGCCACTGAGGAGCAGCACACAACTGTTGGCGACAGGTGAAAAGGGAACTCAAGAAGAGACATCATGAGAATATGCTGGGACGTAACATTGCTTTTAAATGGAGGAGGCAGTAGGTGTGTGTCAGGTTTTGAACTTGAAATAATAGTGGTCAACGGTAACTTTTAATCGGAGATGGTGACCTGAAATGTATTTTCAACATGCAATGTATTCATAATGATGAAAAACTTGTGTATTTGAGAAGAAAATGCGATGGCAATTTTTGATTTAATACAAAAAAAAAGGCAGCTGTAAAAGTTCACCCTATTCAAAAACAGATTCAAAGGTGTCGACCTGTCTAACAGAAGTGAATAATAAAGTGTAAGGAAAGTTGGAGGGTGATGATAACCACAAAAACAAAAAGGGTGAAACATGACCATGCCAATGTCAACAAATATTGTGTTTTCAAAGGGCACCTGTGATGGCCAAGATTTAGAATGTACTAAGAAGTACACAAAAAGAAAAGGACTTTTTGGAGCTGCAAGTAAATGTTCTCACTACTTGATATAGTATGGCCACTGAATTACATTTCATCTACATTGACAAGTTGATTCTCATGACTAACAGCATGGTGACTAATGTGCCTCGTAATATATAAGCGCTGCACTATGCCAATGAACGTTAAATATTTACAGGTGAGGCGTGCATGTCACCCCTAGGCCTTCAGTCGTGCTACGCCTGAATCAATGGACAGCTGTGACTGTAAAAGGTTTGGTGTGATTTACTACACGTCCAGATGAGGGTAGCGTTAGCCTGGAAAGAAATACTGTCATTAAACTGTTCAAGTTTTGACCATGAACGTGTGGATTCATGATATGGAGTCAGAAGTCACTCTTCCACACCACAGAGAAAATGATTGGCGAATGATGGCAAAGTATCGATAATAACCTCATAAAATTGTTTTTATTATTTGCTATTTTAGCTATATTCGGAGCTGTCTGACCTTTCCTAATGATGTCCATTTTTTCTTGAAAAGTCCGTCTTGAAAATGGCTTTAACAGTAAATCTGCAACCAAGTCAAGTTCTTCTCCTTCAGCCATTGTGTGTTGACATAACCACAATTAAATCAACACAATATATTTGCTTATGAAGCTCGCTACAGATACAGTGTGCTAGATTTGGCCAGTATGCTCTTTTCACTACCGCGCAGTGATAAGAGCGGTTTTCATACACTCATTTTTTCACAACTTCATTACATACAGCAAAGGGGGTGAGCGGATAACCCCTCCAACTGCTATCATCTTGGGCGCCAGCAGTTGTCAAAACAGAGTAGCAATTCAAGATGCAGTGAACAGCAGCGGTGGTCCGAGCTTGGATGATGACACACTGTACAAGACCCCTGACCCACTCATCGCCAAAGAAAGAACTTGCGCATGCAACCATGACACAAACAAGACATGCTCTACATTCAGTATACCTCATGTCCGACATCTATCACATGAGACTTTCAGACAAAATTTTCAGGCTTGTTTGACATTGAAAATTTCTCCCTTCCATCTCTTCCTGGCGGATCCCGAGGCGTTCCCAGGCCAGCTGGGAGACATAGTCTCTCCAGCGTGGCCCAGGTCGATCCCGGGGTCGATCCTGCCAGTGGGGCATGCCCGGAACACCTCACCAGGGAGTAGTCCAGGAGGTATCCTGATCAGATGTCCGAGCCCTCATCTGACTCCTCTCTATATGGAGGAGAAGCGGCTCGAGTCTGAGCCCTTCCCGGATGACCGAGCTTCTCACCTTATCTCTAAGGGAGAACCCGGACACCCGACGGAGAAAGCTAATTTCGGCCGCTTGTATCCAGGAGCTCGTTCTTTCGGTCATGACCCATAGCTCGTGACGTGACCATAGATGAGGGTTCGGACGTAGATCAACCGGTAAATTGAGAGCTTCGCCTTTTGGCTGAGCTCCTTCTTCACCACAACAGATCGGTACAAAGTCCCCATCACAGCAGACGCCGCACCGATCCGCCTGTCGATCTCTCGTTCCCTTCTGCCCTCATTCGTGAACAAGACTCCCAGATACTTAAAAGCCTCTACTTGGGTCAAGTTCTCCTCCTCGACCCGGAGAGGGCACTTCACCCTTTTCCGACTGAGAACCATTGTCTCAGATTTGGAAGCGCTGATTCTCATCCCAACCGCTTCACATTTGAAATGCTCCAGTGAGAGTTGGAGAGCCCCGCTTGAAGGCCCCAACAGTACCACATCATCTGCAAAAAGCAGAGACGCGATACTGAGACCACCAAAATGGAACCCTTCAACACTTCAGCTGCACCTAGAAATTCTGTACATAAATGTTATGAACAGAATCTTGACAAAGGCCAGCCTTGGCGGAGCCCAACCCTCACATGAAACAAATACGACTTACTGTCGGGAATGCGAACCAAACTCTGACATCGTCGTATAGAGGCCAAACGGCCCATATCAGGGGTTCCTGTACCCCATACTCCCGAACAACCCTCCACAGAACTCCCCGAGGGACATGTTAAATACCAATTTCAGTTTTGAGTCTGAGTGTGTTAACCTTCGCAATGCTTCTGGACCCCAGGTTCAAATCACTTGCATTCCGCAGTTCCTCCAGGTTCATCACGGGGGCCATATCCAGACTGCGGTCCGAGTGCAAGCGTGTCATGGGCCCAAACCAGACATCACCGAAGCCAGACCATCACCGAAAATGTCACTCAAATGGCATGTCACTCATCACTTTTAGTCTGTTTTTGAAAACTGTTCGAAATGCCGATTTTGTTGGGATTTGGTTTTTAAATAGGTCTCCCACCTCGAAAAGGAGTTCTTTTGTACGCCAGCCTCACCTGTGCCACGTGAGCAAGTGTTCTCCATAGCGGGGAGAAACGTAACAGACTTAAATTTAAAACACTGGAGCATGTTATTTTTTCAAAAAAAAAATGCAGACAATGCCCACAAGCATAATAATTCACATAAATTTCAAATAATCAGAACAAATTGAATGATACAATATGAATCCATGAATGTGAATGATATTGTATACACATCATCAAATCACTCTGTCAAGTGGATTGCCTGCAGGAATTTTTGAAGTTCATTCGGTGTCAATCAATGGTCAGTGACACAGTATCAGCACAGTATCAATACAGTTCATGAGGCCTCATGGAACCATCACCAGCAGAATCCTAAAAGACACCCTACAGCAGGGGTGCTCACACTTTGTCAGCATTGAAGCAACTTTTGAAATGACCAATTCAAAATGATCTAGCCATTATACTTATTGAGAAATATATTGAGGATTCTTGCAACTTATGTTCATGTATAGCCATATATGTTGCACAACACAACATAATTAGGTACTTTTTTTGCCATTACCTGAGTGCATTCTGATGACTGGCAGATGAGACAAACACACTTTGAAAATGTCATCGTGAAAAAAGTCCTCCCATTCCACATGAAAGTGATACTTTTTCTCTTCGTACTTGGTCCAGCTCCTCCATTCATTTTTATACCCTATCTTATGTTTCAGAGGAAAAAAAACCAAGCGAAAAATTAGAATGTAACTAATGACTAGCTCAGGCATTGGCAAACTACAGCCCGCGGGCCACATACGGCCCGTTAGGCTTTTTAATCCGGCCCGCCGAACCTGCCCAAATTATAGTAAAAACAGTGTCTGAAACTCATGACAAAAAGTTAGCGGACAACAGGGCACATAACTGAAAAGTTGCCTGCCCCATTTTACACAACTTGAAGCACAATGAGACAACTAATCACATTAAAAAACATTGTCACAAAGTATCGATGAGAAGGTTTCTTCAGCCGTCATCTGTACAAAAGTGAAGGTTTCGGACGTTTCGCCTCCTATCCAAGAGGCTTCGTCAGCGAACTAAAGTCTGACTGGTCGTATCGGCCCCATTTATATATCCCTAATGTCCAGACATGGTGGCGCCGGACACAGCTATGATAGGTCCCTACTCTCAGGTTGGGGGGGCAAGGGACCCCTCCCTGTGGCCCCACTGATTGTTCCTACATTCCTGACTAACGACTGGCCTATTACCCCCACTCCCCCCGGTATCACCTCATCAGCATAACGACCCTCATCAGCATCGCGAAAGTTGCCTAACCTGTTTTGCCTAAGCAGGCTATTGTATGAACGATCCAAATTGAACCTCACCCCACCAGACCGGTTTAATGAAGGATTTTGTTGTTTTATAAGAATCGCCTCTTTTACCCCCCTTTCAAACCATCTATGTTCTTTCGCTAAGATTTTAACCTCATTGTCGTCAAATGAGTGGTTGCTAGCTTTTAGGTGCAAATGTACTGCCGATTGAGGCCCACTAGTATTATCCCTGCGATGTTGATAAAGTCTTTTTTTGAGAATTTGTTGAGTCTCCCCAATGTACTGCTCTTTACAATTTTCATTCTTACAATGTATGGAATAAACTACATTACTTTGTTTTTCATTTGGTAGCCTATCTTTTGGATGCACTAATTTTTGCCTTAACGTGTTTATCGGTTTGAAATAAGTAGGAATTTTATGTTGCCAAAGGACTCTTTGTAATTTTTCAGAAACTCCTGCAATGTACGGTACTGCTACTCCTCTCCTTTTTGAATCTTCAGAATTATTGGTTTCGTTCGCTATTCTTTCTTTCTGACATTTGTTGAATGACCACTGAGGGTACCCACAGTTAGTGAGTGCTCTCCTGATATGTTTTGACTCCTTTTCTCTACCTTCAGTGCTAGTTGGTATTAGTTTAGCCCTATGCTGGAGGGTTCTGATAACTCCTAGTTTATGTTGTAAAGGGTGGTTAGAGTCAAAAAGTAAGTATTGGTCAGTGTGCGTAGCCTTCCTGAAGACTTCTGTTTTTAGCGCTCTGTCCTCTTTTATAATTACTTTACAATCCAAGAAGGCTAGTTGGTTCTCTTGAATGTCCTCACGAGTAAATTTAATGTTGAAGTCTACAGAGTTGAGGTGATCTGTGAAGGATTGAATTTCTTGTTTCTTAATTATGTCACAAAGTATAAAGTATTTTTTTTAAATCAAGAATGTACCTACTACAAATGATACCTTGCTTAATTTACGGTAAATGTGCATGGCTAGATTTTGCTGCAGTAGTCGATTGTCATTGTGGTGCACAATGCAACGTTTGCATTGCTTCCTACGAGCCACGAAGCCCCTTTCATAAGTCTCACGTACACTTTACAGTCACGGTTTAATGTAAATTTACGTTTTGTAGCGTCACATATGTTGTTAGCTTCTTTTGAATCTTTCTTCTGGGCTGAGGTTCTGTGCATCTATTTTGGAAAATGATATGCAATTGCACGACTTTATAACGCTTGCGAAAGTCCGGAAGAAAGCAGCAGGCTTCTGATTGGCTGCCGTGCCGAGTATGCAAATTTCACTGCAGGTAGCCTATGTCTGTGTGCTCGGCGACGGTACACGTGTATTGTTTGCGCGTGAAGGCGAGGGCGTCAGTGAGGAGTTTGGTGAGCGGGCGGTCAGGACAAACCATCCATGATTTGGCGGAATTTAACACAAGTAGGTATTATTGAGCTTGAATATTTCGTTGTGAAATAATATGTTTTGAATGTTGAAAGTGATTCCATTTTTCAATAAATGTTGATTTCTTTAACTTTGCGCCTTCAATGAAAACCTATTAAAAACAGACGCAATCTTGATGAATCACAGTGCATATGTTATTTGAATCTATTTCCATTTCCTCCTCCAAGTATCTGCGAAATAGTATGTATACGCCATATTCCTTGAGACAAATTTATTAACTGATCAGGGATATTTTTCACATTTGAAAGACAGTTAATAAATTGGGTTCTTACTGTGCTATGAGGTTTGTACACACTACATTTAAAGGACAACCGGCACCATTGTTTGTGTTTCCCACTGACATCAGAAAAACGTTTTATAGCATCTAAAATACTCAAAACAGGCAGGCTGATATTTTTAGTTAAATGAAAAACACCAATAAAAATGACTTCAAAATGAATCCGGAAATGGCCAGTTTCAGAAGGTCCCACCCCTTTGTTCATGACGTCACGCCAAGACGTCTTGCCTTGCTCGAGAATCAAAACAATGGCTTCAGATTCGGAGAAGATGTTTTCTTGTTACTCATCCAGTTATGAATATGATTCAAATAGTTCTGAAGAGGAAAGCATAAATGTTTGCAATTGATTCAAGGAGTCCTCCCATATCAATTCGAGCCGTCAATGACAGCAATGTAGCACCCAGAAAATGCAGACGATTGTGCCCAAGCTCCGTTGGAAATGGGCTGATTTGTAAGCTGGGAATTTGTGTCAGCGAATATCAAATAGTTGTCTTGGTGCAACACACAACGATTCACCATGGCGTTATTTATGTGTTTTCCTTCTAATTTCTCCATCAACACGGATCAACACGAAGTTTTCAGACCAAACAAAGTATCCAAAATGCATTGTGTGTCGCTTTCTCGGTCAGGGGCGGTCCAAACGTGATGTCACATGAGGATCGTCATCAACTCGAAAACAAGACTTCGTGAATATTCAGCACAAGTCTTACAACGTAAACTATAGCTATATGCAAATTTCCCCATTGTGGGACGAATAAAGGTATTCTGATTCTGATGCTGTGAATCTTTGAAATACGCTCAGTCAAAGTCATTTGAAGTGATTTTATAAATTATGGACATAACTTGTCCGAGGCGTCGGTTGTCCTTTAATGCTTTAGGTTTAGTATTTCTGGCCCAAACACTCCCTCCAAATGCTCCTGCGGCCCGCGAATCAAAAAGTTTGCCCACCCCTGGACTAGCTTGTTAATTTTGCATCACTCAGGGGCGTGGTTTGAGCACAAAGTGTACCGAATAATGAGATGTCTTCTGACTGGTTGTCCGGTATTCCTAATAACTGTATTTCTATAGCGTACGTTCATGACAATATCACATCACCTTGTCATGAGATCTACCAATAGTTACTTGGAGATCAACTGGTAGATTGCAATTGACATATTGAACACCCCTTCCCTACACTGTCTTCACAAGGGAATGCAAATTACCCAGTGACATGCAGTCATTGGAGGCAGGGGAGGCAGTGCCTCACCTGTCATCATGGAAAGCTGTCATGGAAATATCAAATGAAAAAATAAATTAAACAGTTATATGTATTTAGTGATTTGTACTTTAAAGTTCTTGTCCATTTAACTTCACCGTTTTAGGATTTTTTTCTAAATCGCTGAATTTTCACATTTACCGTTCAAATACTAAGTAGAGACGAGCAGTGAGGCACCAGCCGGCTGATCCTCACTATGGATTGCGCAATCACTATGCTTACTGTGCTGGCTTGCTCTGCAGTGAGACCGCATTGCTGTCCTTCTGCATATCGCTATTAAAGCGTTCAAACACGTTTAGTATATGAACTAAATTTCCACAGTTTAGCTGGTGTATATAATGTCATTGTACATTATAAACACTGTACTCCAGTGTTTATTTTGTTTTATTTTTATCAAAACGCTGTGCGTAGGTGAGGCACACAGTTCTCCCGCCTCATGACAGGCAGGGGGCGCTTGTGATTCCAGAGATACTTCTTACTCCACGTCTGCAGAATAATAGAATTAGAGACAGAAAGCTACAGTAAACAGTTAGCAAGTAAAGTGCAACCCTGCAGTCATTTTTTCGTGTTGCTTGGCCTCACTTTCAGAATGGAGGATTACATATCTAAATTGAAAGAATTTTCTAAACTGGACTTTCAATCGAAGCAGGAGGTAATAATTAAAGGAAGACCAACACCGGAGCTAAAATCAGAATCAGAGAATCAGAATCATCTTTATTGCCAAGTATGTAGAACACACAAGGAATTTGTTTCCGGTAGAACACGCTGCACTAGTATCGTTGTCAAAAAAACTGCTAAGTGGCACTATACAGTTCCATTTTGGCTACTGTTGAAAGGTTTGCTTCAGACAATGGGACACAATAATCGCTCTTTTCAGGCGGACTGGTACACACGAAAAGGCTGGCTGTGTGAATGTCCAGCAAGAAACCGCCTTTTCTGCTTTTCCTGCCTTCTGTTCTCAACTTGTGACAATGTCTGGACTCAAATGGGATATTGCGACCTGAAAAATTTACAACGGAGCCTCATCAAAAATGAGCGAAGACTCAACATCAGCATCCACAATGCTAAGGTAAAGGAGAACCGGGAGATTTTAAAAGATCTCATCAATGCCATCTGCTTCCTTGCCAAACAACAGCTGGCATTTCGTGGAAACGATGAAAGTAAGGGCTCTGCTCATCGTGGCAACTATGTTGAACTATTACATGCTTTCGCTCAGAAAGATGACAGGCTAGCGAGTCATTTTGGGACATCCACTATATTTTCTAGCCTGTGAAACAGAATACAGAACGATTTAATTGAAGCAGTTGGTGATATCATTAGAAATGACATTAAAAAGGAGATCGGTGCAGCCCCATTTGTTGCTGGAGAAGTAGATGAGATTGTCATTCTCACCACTGAAAACATACAGTCGGAACAGGACTGATCAAGGACGACTTTCTTCACTGGCAGTGATCTCCGTTGAGACAGAGAGACTTTTAAAACTGAAGAAAGATAAGGAAGGCTTCTACAAAGAAGTTATCGATGCCTTTCTTCAGAAGGAGCGGCGCATGGACTAAAGGTAACACGCTAAAAACGTTTTTTTAATTATTTTTTTCTATGCTACAGTTTGTATATATAAAAAATGCTGACATGAAATTTTAAACAAAATACATTAACTGTTGCCAATCAAATGGTGAATAAACTACTCTGTAGAGTTCATATGTTTGTAAATCTGACTATGATGACGTCAGTGCCTCACCAGCCATGAACCTCACCGCACGTCACTGAAATTACCCATACACACGCTCCTGATTTACATCATAATGATCCCCAAAAAAATAATAGAAATTCCATAGCCTTTTGGGTAAGGGTCTCATCACCAATTTCTGTGGAGGCCCAAAATAATAATGAACGATAGAATCAGATGTTGGAATATAGAGCGATCTAAAACAGGCAGGATATAGCTCTCAGGGAACAGGAAATGCCTACCCCTGCTGTAAACAAACAGGAATTTAGCAAACCTATAGCCAGCGTCAATACGCAACAATTGCATAACACGACCACGACAGTCGTGACTTTCAGCTTGTTCTGGCATGGAGGAATTACACTTAATAAAATCTAGTTGATTTATAACAGATGTTATTACAATATCTATGACACAGCTCATTTTTGTTATTGAAAGCACAAGTCCCAAAATTTTATTTCAGTGGGTTTTCAAATCATTATGTTTCATTTAAAGGAGGGAACTTAATGCGGAGTGGAATAAAAGAATGTCACACTTCAAGGAACTACTGAAATGGAGAGCCTTGCGGGACGGCCCATTACCGGCGAAAATCCACCCATGCTGACGCCCATTGAAACAACAACAAAAAACCCTCAACCCCACACAAACTTTAAAAAGGACACGCTAACACACCTCCGGTATGCGGTTTGTACAAAGTACGATGATAAATAAATCTGCCTATACAATACGTAACTTTCACGTTAATTGATATGATCGGGCTAAAAGTTGTATAGTGTAGAGAGCGTGAGTGTGGACGGATGGGCGAGTGTCATTTACCTAGACCGCTGTAGCTCAATTGCAGGGTTGGCGATCGGTCCGCCCTCCGGGCAGTAGTTCTGGGATCCTTGTCTGAAGTACGCCACGGGCGGCACCCCGGGTGTGTACGTCTGCAGTCTTCCCCGGGTTGAGGCGGCGAGAGCCGAGAGAGGGGAGCCGTACGTGCCCGCCGTAGCAGCGAACGTCGGAGTAAAGGGTTCGCCATCGCCGGACTCCGAAGCGGCGGATGCAGCCGAAGTCACTGAGGTGGTTCGGCTACTGGCCCCGAGAGCCTGGTAGACTAAGGCGGTCGAGACAGCTTCAAGAGGGCCAGTCGAGGAGGAGGAGGCGGTGACGGCGACGTTGGCTGCGAAGGTGGAGGGAGCGGCGCCTCGTTCCAACACGCAACTCTGGACTTCCGACTCTCCTTCCTCGACGACGTCCTCTCCCTCCTCTTGGCGCTCGCCCTGCACAGGTCGCCCATCCAGTGAAATGTTGTTGAGGAAGAAGAGCGCCGCTTGCCTCCGCCTAGGGTCGATGCGTTTCCGCGACTGCAAGTTGTTGATGCGGTGGCCGTGCAGAAGCGTGGCCGTGGCCGCGGAGGGGCCGCTGTTGCTGCTGCTACTCGTGGCCGCCGCCATGCTTCGCCCTCCCACCTCCTCCACCACCTCTCTCTTCACCTACGATGCATCGAAGCGTGCCTTCAAATATTCTGTACTTGGACGGGTGTACATCACGCCTATCGAGACTGTCCGTCTTTTTAACTGCACGCGTGGAAGTGGGTTGAAAACAGCCAGGTCACGTGGTTGCAGTAGATACGGTTGGCCAGGGGTGCGTCTGGACCAATCAGGCGCGCTTGTTTTTCCTCCACCCGTTTTTTCCCTTGGCTGTTCAAGAGCGTGTGAAAGCACAACACGCGCATTATGTATTGAGAGGCACAGGTTGCACCAAAAGGTACGACTGTGAGCAGTCGACTTGTGAACGCGTGCTCAAAGGCCAATAGGTACTGAAAATGAAATTAAGTTGTTTGCAGTGCATTTAATTCCCCTGGTGGTCAGAATGAGATAGCGTCGTAATGGCGTCTGAGTAAACATGTCAAACGACCTCTTCTCATGGTATACGTGAGCATCGTACGCTTCTGTGACAATCGCACTCTCATTTGCAGAATTGTTATTATATAATTGATTACACATGAAAAAATAATAACTTAATTGTTGTTTTAAATATAATGAACTTCATTGTTTTTCTTTCATGTTTAGTGATAATAATAATAATAATAACAATGATACATTTTATTTCAAGCACCTTTCAGAGTTCTCAAGGACACTTTACTGTCACAGACAAGCATAGATACAATAATAAATAAAATACAATTATGAATATAATAAATTATAAATAGAAACAAGAGATAAAGCTACACAGAAAATGCCGTTTTAAATAGGTGGGTTTTGAGATGGGATTGAAAGTGGGAAGAAAATCGATGTTACGAATGTTGGGAGGAAGTGAGTTCCAGAGTTGAGGCAGAGCAGCTGAAAGCTCTGTCCCCCATCGTGCTGAGACGGGAGGGGGGGGGGGCACACAGGTGGAGGGAGGAAGAGGATCTGAGGGAACGAGAGGGAATAGAAACTTGAAGAATATCAGATAGGTATGGCGGGGCAAGGCTATGGATAGCTTTAAATGTATAAAGAATAATTTTAAAGTTGATTCTATATTTGACCGGGAGCCAGTGGAGCTCTTGGAGGACGGGGGTGATGTGGTGAAAGGATGAGGTTCTGGTGATGATTTATTATTGTTTGTAATTTAGCTAATTTAGCCAACTTTAAATAATAAAAACAATAGGCTCAATAACTCAGTCATTTACTTCTCTGCACAGAGAAGTAAAATTAGGGAAATGTCGAGACCATTAATTTGCAATACATTTGTGCTGCTTTGTATAATGTGTTACGTATGGAACACAATTAAGAAAGCTACTATATGTGGGAATCTTTAGTTCTGATCCTGTTCTCAGCTGTGTGTTTTTTTGGTATGGTTTCATGGTTTTAAAATTGGGTTCCAGCACTCTTAAAGTTCAGGAATGACTGCATATTCAAAGTTGAATTTGCATCATATTAGAAAAGGTGCCAAGCCTTTAATACTGTGAGACTATTAAAGGCTCTCTGATTCTGAAGATTTTGATGTTTTTTGTTTAACTTCTGCATCCATCGGTGTGTTATTTTCAGTGGTGGACCATCTGCTGGCCTAATATCTGAATCACAGACTGATGTTAATTAAATTTTGTCCATGAATTCTTATTCTCGGTAAATGTTTCCAAATTGTCTTTGAGTTTCCTTTAATTGCTTTTCACCTGTTGCACTGCTTTCAGGTGTGTTTTTGCATTTAACCAATCACATTCAGCCATCATTTGTTAACAAGATCAGAACTATACCTGGACGCCTTCACAATCACACACAATCAATGCCACAGTTTTACCAAATGTAGGGGGTTAGAAACGACCTCCGTTACTGTATGTAATTCGATTAGACTACCAAGTCAGGAGAGGGCGCTACGCGCCTGTGAATTGAACAAAGGAAGACGATGTAGGCTCAGCTCACGCATGCGCAGTTAGTCATGAATGCCGCTGTGTGAAGCCGATTAACACGGTTGTCTCGTGTATTCAAAATAATAAGTGTTAGACATCCTCAAGATGTTAAAGTAACGTGCATAAGCATGTGCGAATGTGGAGGATATATACAATGTATAGATGTTGAATGTATAGATCTACACATGAATGTATTCTGATAATGAAATTGCTGAATTGATGTTTTGATAAGTAAATGAGTTAGTGATAAATGCCGCTGTGTGAAGCTGATTAACACGGTTGTCTCACGTTGTCATTTCCTCGTCGTTCACAGTGCTACCTGCCTGTGACGCCTTTGGACCGACCCAGGTATCCCCTAGGCCTGAGGCCGGTTACAAGTGGGGGCTTGTCCGGGATACATGCCGCTAGTGGGCAGAGTGGGAGCTGCTATGAAGAGAACCTGTGCCTAAAGCTTCAGGGAAGACTGTAGTGCTTTCCAATGTTAAGCAGATTCCTTACTTACAGACAGTGTATTGTAGGTGTTCAAATACCTGACATGTTTCGGCGACTACTTCCGCCTTCGTCAGAGTGTCACGGATGTTGCTGTGACGCGCCATTTTCAGCTGGTGTTGCTATGAGGGCGTGACCTACCTGTCAGAACTGACAGGCAAGCCACGCCCCCCGCTGTCCGCTCGTCCCTCCAGGATGCTGCTCCAGGTAGTAGAGAGCATGTAATCTCCCTCATCCCTGTTGATGGTCCTTGGTCCTCGCTTTCGGATTTCAATGGCCTCCCTGAGTACAACGATGTAGTGCTTTCCGTTCTCCATAGAATAGAGGCTTCAGGGGCTAACGATGGCTCCCACAACTCCACGACGGGTATTGATTTTCAAGATCCAAAAGAGACTATGAGCATTGAATGTCAATCAGCTACTAACTGTTGCCAGCGCAGTGGATGAGAGTGACACTGAGGACCTTGCGGCCCTGAGTGAACCAGAACTGTTTGATGTGATTATTGACTACGTCAGAGGTGACAAATTAAGACACCTAGAAGTTGAAGGCATGTCTCAACTCCTTCACCTCGATGACATGATCAGCGAGCTCTTAGATGCCCCGGAGGAACCTACTGGGGAAGGAGCTGACCTGAGAGGAGGAGTTGAGGTCACACCTCTTTCACCGAGAGACATCCCCACACCGGTCAGGAACGTCACCACTCCATCGCCATTCAGGATCATCACCAACAGTTCGCGTGGTGCTCCTCCTGAACATGTCGGCTTATTCTCCGGTATGGGGGAGCAGGTGGTGAAGTACACGGATGTAGCTGCTGTTTCCACGGAGGGAGTTCAAAATTTATGGTGGTCAGAATTCTGACACCGGGTCTGAACTGTCATACCGTAGCCTGTGTAGACAAATGGATGAGGGACTACAAGAAGGGTTTAGCGAGTCTGAGGTTATCCGCACTGTGTCGAAGATAACTAAACCTGGGACATTCCGAGACATACTAAGTGATACAGAGGGTTTTACAATGGCACAGTTAAAAACAATTTTACGATCACATATCAGACATAAGAGCAGCTCTGAGCTCTTCAACGAGCTCAGTACCGCTCAGCAGCGAGACAGTGAGTCTGCACAGCAATTTTTATATAGACTGATGGGTTTGAAGCAGATAATTATGTTTGAGTCACAACAACCAGGTGCACATTTTGGTTACAATCAAAAACTTGTCCAAGATACATTTCTGCACATACTCTATCAAGGGCTAAATGAGAAGAATTATCATGTCAGATGTGATCTCAAACCATTCCTTACCGATTTACAGGTTCGTGATGATGTCCTGTTGGAACAACTCACAAAATCCACAAGTGAAGAGGCTGAGAGGGTGAAACGCCTCGGTACTGTGACTAAAAATTGATCTGTGAATGTCCATGCTGCTCAAACTAATCAAACTGACCGGATTAACCAGACCAAAGTTGACTCTGAATTACAGGCTAACCGTGCTGCCATTCTCAAGCTGACTGCACAAGTGACCGCACTGACCAAACACTTTGTCCAAGTTGTTAAACCTACAGAATCGGCACCTCCGGTAGATCCATGTCCGTCCCTGACTCGATCCTCGACACGACCCCAGACACCAACGAATGAGACTAGGGGCAGGTGTCAGGCCTGTGTGCGAAAGAACATTCAGAGCTGCCACTGTTTCATTTGTGGTCAAGAAGGACATAGAGCTGTGGGCTGTATGCGAAGAAAGGCACCGGGAAACTGGTAAGGTACGGTCACTGGAGTGAGGCTTCCAGTGATCAATGCCAATGACAAGCCTCCAGTACAAATCAACTCGGTTGAACCAGTAACATCCATAAGTCTGACGACGCAGTGTCAGTCAACATCAAAAAAACGTGTAGCACAAGTAATTGGCAAGCGATGTATGGTCTCCTGTGCACTCAATGGGGTCCCACTCCAAATGCTGCTTGACTCAGGGTCTGAAGTGACCGTGGTGAGTAGGGCGTGGGTAGAGGAAGCACTGCCCAATGTAACCATTCAGCCACTTTCATCTATATTCCCGGACCAACCATTTGAGGTATCTGCAGCGAATGGCACAGCAGTTCCCTTTGATGGATGGGCTAATGTTGGGTTGCAGATTCGGAGTGGAAACCATGGACATGCTGACATACAAGTTCCCATACTAATCAGTACTAGTTGTGTTAACTGTCCTCTCGTAGGAAGCAATGTCATTGCAGAAATGATCAAAGAGAACAATGAACAGGTGGACATTGTAGCCATACTGAAAGAAGCCATGAGTGTCAGCGAACGCACAGTAGAGACCTTGATTTCGGTTCTTCAGAAATTGGGCCCTGATGAGACATTCCTCCAGTACCCTGTGTGTGTTGGGCAGAAGGGACTCATTATTCCTGCGTGCAAGACATGGGAGGTGAAGTGCAGCCCAGTATAGGGAACAACTGCCCTCAGGGGCTAGAGCCGTTCTCTTCGTTAGTACATGTACCCAGTGGGCCGACAAAAAATTGTAAAAATTCCCATTCAGAATGTTAGTAAACATGACATTCATCTTTCACAGAGAACTATTCTGGGCTCAATTGAGGAAGTTACTGGTGTCAAGCCCTTTAAGGAGTGCTCCGACAATCCAAAGCCGCTAAACAGTCCCACCTTTCAAATTTGCTCGGCTCTGACCACAGACAAGTGGCATCCTCCGGTTGACTTGTCACATCTCAAAGAGGAAGAACAGGGGATTGCCAGAGACATGTTGTATGAAGAGTCAGATATATTTGCAAGAGGTGATGCTGATATAGGTTGCATTCCAAACCTGCAACTCAAGATCCAACTCACAGGGCAAAAGCGTTACAATGCCATTCCAAAACCACTTTACCAAGAGGTTAAAGACTATGTGCAAAACCTACTTAAGAAGAAAATCCACTTCAGCATACTCATCTCCTGTCGTCTGTGTTAGAAAAAAAAGATACAAACTTGCGCCTGTGTGTTGACTTTGGGGAGCTAAATCGCAAAACTGTCCCCGATCATCACCCACTCCCACGCATTCAAGATCTGCTAGATAACCTGGGGGGCTACTCTTGGTTCTCAATACTCGACCAAGGCAGCGCTTACCACCAGGGCTTTGTTGATGACAGTTCCAGGCATCTAACAGCTTTCAGCACCCCTTGGGGGCTGTACGAGTGGCTCCGCCTCCCATTTGGCCTAACTAATGCGCCAGCAGCCTTTCAAAGATGTATGGAGGACGTTCTTGATGGCCTGAGGGACGAATGCTGCTCTCCTTATCTGGATGACGTGCTCTGCTTTTCAAAATCATTTCATGAACACGTAGAGGACCTGGGGAAAGTGCTTCACCGCCTGCGGGAGCATGGCATAAAGCTACGTCCGAATAAATGTGAACTGTTCAGACGACAAGTGAGGTACTTGGGTCGTCTCGTGTCAAGTGATGGTGTCTGCATAGACCCTAAAGACCTGGAAGCCGTTTTGCAGTTAAAAGAGAGAGAACCACGCAATGTGGGGGAAGTCAGAGCTCTATTGGGGTTCTTGGGCTACTATAGATCCTTCGTACAGGACTTTGCCAGGATTGCACGGCCGCTGTTTAAACTGATAGAGGGGGCCACTCAGCCTGACCAGAGGCCAGTTCATAACACCGCTGCACGCAAAGGAAAGTCACCAAGTTAGGCCATCTTCCCTCTGGTAACCCTGTCCAGTGGGGCGCCGAACACAGTGCTGTGGTCTCTCGCCTGGTAGATATATTTACCGGTCCACCTATTTTAGCCTACCCAGACTTTAATCTGCCCTTTGTGTTAAATACGGACGCATCCAATGAAAGTCTGGGGGCTGTGCATTATCAGCAGCAGGGAGATAAACTTCGCGTTGTGGCTTATGGATCCAGAATACTCTCACCTTCAGAGAAAAATTATCTCCATTCTGGAAAGCTTGAATTTCTGGCGTTGAAGTGGGCAATCTGCGACAAATTTCGAGATTATCTCTTCTATGCACCCACATTCACTGTGTACACGGAGAATAACCCCCTCGCGTACGTCTTAAGTACGGCCAAACTCAATGCTGCCGGACATCGCTGGGTGGGTGAATTGGCGGATTTCCACTTCACAATAAAGTACAGGCCAGGCAAGGCGAATGGTGATGCCGACACACTGTCGCGTTATCCAGTTAAACTGGAGGGACACACAGAGGAGTACACTGAAACTTTGCCCCCAGACGTGGTTTCCACCATATGGCAGGGGGACAAGGCTGTGGCTGAGGAGGATGTGCCATGGATGGCTGTGTTGCAACTCACCTCTGATGGTGAGGATTTTCTTCCGGTGACAGTCAACAGGGACTGTCACCGGAAGAAAATCCTCACACCAGATGATATCAGAGCTGTTCAGGAAGAGGATGCATCAATCTCTGAGGTAATGACACTGAAGAGGAGGGGATGGAACCCCAATAACAAAGATAAAAGACAAATGGAACCAGAGGCAAGGAGACTAGTACACGAATGGAATAGACTGAAACTGGATAAGAGAATTTTATACAGACAGGCGGGGAAATGGAAACAGCTCGTTCTCCCTAGTAAGCTGAAGTCGACTGTGCTCAACCACCTGCATGATGACATGGGTCATGTTGGAGCTGACAAGGTGATCAACCTTGCAAGGACAGGTTCTATTGGCCATTCATGCAGCACGAAAAAGAAAACTACGTAATTCGCCAGTGTTCCTGCATTTAACAGAAAAAACCCACCCTTTCCGGAAAAAGCACCCATGGGCAACATCACTACTAGTGCCCCATTTGAGCTCATTTATATTGATTATCTCCATCTTGAGCCAAGTAAAGGAGGCGGAGTATATTCGAGTCCTGGTAGACCACTTTACTCGTTTCGCACAAGCCTACCCGACGAAGAATAAGTCAGGCAAGGTTGCTGCTGAGAAAATCTTTAGTGATTTTATTCCACGGTTCTCTTATCCAGATAGACTACATTCCTGATCAAGGTCGGGAGTTTGAAAACAGTCTATTCCAGCGGCTTCAACAGTTGTCTGGCATTGCGCATTCCCGAACCACCCCATACCATCCGCAGGGCAACCCTGTAGAACGTCTGAATAGAACACTGTTACAGATGCTACGCACTCTCCAAGAAGAAAGGAAAGCTGAGTGGAAAGACTATTTGCCTCATGTAGTTCATGCGTACAACTGTACAAGACATGAGTCTACTGGCTATTCACCGTTCTTCCTCCTCTATGGAAAGTCTCCCCGGTTGCCCATCGACTTAGTTTTTGGTCTGACAGCTGACGAAGAAGTAAAAAGCCGACAGAATATGCACGTAAGTGGGCCTGTCGAATGCAAGATGCTTACAGAATTGCCTCAGAGAACAGTCAAAAGAGCTCTGAAAAAAGGAAAAAATACTATGACCGTGGTGTTAAAGGCATTGCACTTGGGGATCGTGTACTTGTCAGGAACCTTTCTGAGAGAGGTGGACCTGGCAAGCTCCGGGCTTACTGGGAGGAAAAAGTCCACAGGGTCACTGAAAGAGTGGGAGATGGACCAGTGTACAAGGTTCGGGCAGAAAACGGAGACAAAACTACCCGTATTTTGCACCGTAATCTCCTACTGTCTGTCAATGATTTGCCAGTTGAACAGCCCCGCAGGGTGAAAAATAAACAGAAAAAACAGCTAGACAGACAGGTTTATAGCAGGGAAGCAGTTGGGCAGGAGTCTGGATATTCAGATGAAGAGGAGGGATGTTCATACAATCTCCGACGGTTACCTGTGTATACAAGGAAGACAGTCCGTCATCAGGCGTCTCAACCTGAACCGCACAATTTCAGAACTGTGGCATCAGAATTCCACCCCCAGCCACAAACTACGGAACCAGAGGATGGGCAGCAGCTAGAGGAAGCTTTTCCATTGGTCGTACCAGCATCATTACCAAAACCAACACCAGCTGGCAGCCTGCCTGCTGAGGGAAGCCCGGAACAACCTGTAATGGATGATAATGAGGGTGATGCAGGAGCGCTGGCGGAGTTGGTGGAATCGGACACCGAGTCACAAAGTGGAATCGAATTGCTGGCAAGAAGGTCTACTCGTACTCTAAGACCCAGAGAGATATTCACATATGAACCCTTGGGTCATCCATCATACCAGCCCTGGAGACCTGGGGCAAATGTCTTGTATACTTGCATGCCTTAACCCACGACTCATTATCTAGTGCAGCAATGGGCAAACTACGGCCCACGGGCCACATACGGCCCGTTAGGCTTTTTAATCCGGCCCGCCGAGCCTGCCCAAATTATAATAAAAACAGCGTCTGAAACTCATGACAAAAAGTCAGCGGACAACAGGGCAGATAACTGAAAAGTTGCCTGCCCCATCTTTCACAACCTGAAGTCAAAGTCAAAGTCAAAGTCAAAGTCAGCTTTATTGTCAAATATGCTAATATGCGTGACATACAGCACAGATGAAATTATTGTCCTCTCGGACCCAGCGTGCAAGACATGCAAGGCACTTATAACGTGGCTAAAAAAGACATACAATTGACAACAGACAATACATGTAATTTCTGTATGTAAAGTGAGGTAGTGTCGTATGGAAAGTGAGGTAGTGACGTATGTAAAGTGAGGTAGTGACATATGTAAAGTGAGGAAGTGACGTACATAAAGTGACGTAATGTCGTAATTGCAAAAACAAACAACTCGAAAGGGTTGAAGTGAGGTCTTGTCTAATGAGAAATAACAAAAAAAAAAAAAAAAATAGAGTTCAGGATGATCGTACAGCATGTAGCGTGTACTCAGAGTTCGGTGAGTGTGGCAGTGGGAAGGGGCAGGCTGGGCAGGGCTGGGAGGGAGTTGAGTCTCCGGACTGCCTGGTGGCAGAAACTGTCCTTGAGCCTGCTGGTCTTGGCTCGGAGACTCCGCAGTCTCCGACCCGATGTCAGCAGGCTGAAGAGGCTGTGGGAGGGGTGGGTGGGATCGCCAGCGATCCGGATGGCTCTGCGGGTGAGGCGGGTGTTGTAGATGTCCTGAAGGGGGGGGAGAGAGACACCGATGATCTTCTCAGCTGTCCTCACGATGCACTGCAGAGTCTTACGGCAGGACACGGTGCAGGCGCCGTACCACACGGTGATACAGCTGGTCAGGATGCTCTCTATGGTACCGCGGTAGAAGGAGGTCGTGATGGGGGTCGGGGCTCCAACTCTTTTGAGCTTGCGGAGGAAGTACAGGCGCTGGTGGGATCTCTTGGCCATTGATGCCGTGTTGTGGCTCCAGGACAGGTCTTCGGATATGTGTACTCCCAGTAACTTGGTGCTGCTCACTCTCTCCACTGCAGCACCGTCGATGGTTAGTGGAGCATGCTGGGGGCGCACTCTCCTGAAGTCCACAACAATCTCCTTCGTCTTCTCCACATTCAGACGGAGATTGTTGTCCTTGCACCACGTGGCCAGGCGGCTGACCTCGTCCCTGTAGGCTATCTCCTCATCGTTGTTGATGAGACCAACCACAGTCGTGTCATCCGCAAACTTTATGAAGAGGTTGGAGCTGGGTGATGATGGTGAGCAAACTTTCTGAAGAGGTTGGAGCTGGGTGATGATGGTGAGCAGTCGTGCGTGAGCAGAGTGAAGAGGAGGGGGCTCAGCACACACCCCTGGGGGGCCCCTGTGTTCAGCGTGATGGTGCTGGAAGTGTTGAAGCACAATGAGAGAACTAATCACATTAAAAAACATTGTCACAAAGTATAACGTTTTCTTTTAAATCAAGAATGTACCTACTACAAATGCTACCTTGCATAATTTACGGTAAATGTGCATTGCTAGATTTTGCTGCAGTAGTTGATTGTCATTGTGGTGATTGTCATTGTGGTGCACAATGCAACGTTTGGATTGCTTCCTACGAGCCACTCAGCCCCTTTCATGAGTCTCACGTACACTTCACAGTCAATGATTAATGTTTAATGTAAATTTACGTTTTGTAGCGTCACATATGTTGTTAGCTTCTTTTGAATCTTTCTTCTGGGCTGAGGATCTGTGCATCTATTTCGGAAAATTATATGCAATTGGACGACTTTATAACGCTTGCGAAAGTCCGGAAGAAAGAAGCAGGCTTCTGATTGGCTGCCGTGCCGAGTATGCAAATTTCACTGCAGGTTGCCTATGTTTGTGTGCTCGGCGACGGTACACATGTATTGTTTGCGCGTGAAGGCGAGGGCGTCAGTGAGGAGTTTGTTGAGCGCGCGGTCAGGACAAACCATCTATGATTTGACGGAATTTAACACAAGTAGGCATTATTGAGCTTGAATATTTCGTTGTGGAATAAGGAACCTTTCTGAGAGAGGTGGACCTGGCAAGCTCCGGGCTTACTGGGAGGAAAAAGTCCACAGGGTCACTGAAAGAGTGGGAGATGGACCAGTGTACAAGGTTCGGGCAGAAAACGGAGACAAAACTACCCGTATTTTGCACCGTAATCTCCTACTGTCTGTCAATGATTTGCCAGTTGAACAGCCCCGCAGGGTGAAAAATAAACAGAAAAAACTGCTAGACAGACAGGTTTATAGCAGGGAAGCAGTTGGGCAGGAGTCTGGATATTCAGATGAAGAGGAGGGATGTTCATACAATCTCCGACGGTTACCTGTGTATACAAGGAAGACAGTCCGTCATCAGGCGTCTCAACCTGAACCGCACAATTTCAGAACTGTGGCATCAGAATTCCACCCCCAGCCACAAACTACGGAACCAGAGGATGGGCAGCAGCTAGAGGAAGCTTTTCCATTGGTCGTACCAGCATCATTACCAAAACCAACACCAGCTGGCAGCCTGCCTGCTGAGGGAAGCCCGGAACAACCTGTAATGGATGATAATGAGGGTGATGCAGGAGCGCTTGCGGAGTTGGTGGAATCGGACACCGAGTCACAAAGTGGAATCGAATTGCTGGCAAGAAGGTCTACTCGTACTCTAAGACCCAGAGAGATATTCACATATGAACCCTTGGGTCATCCATCATACCAGCCCTGGAGACCTGGGGCAAATGTCTTGTATACTTGCATGCCTTAACCCACGACTCATTATCTAGTGCAGCAATGGGCAAACTACGGCCCACGGGCCACATACGGCCCGTTAGGCTTTTTAATCCGGCCCGCGTCTGAAACTCATGACAAAAAGTCAGCGGACAACAGGGCAGATAACTGAAAAGTTGCCTGCCCCATCTTTCACAACCTGAAGTCAAAGTCAAAGTCAAAGTCAGCTTTATTGTCAAATATGCTAATATGCATGACATACAGCACAGATGAAATTATTGTCCTCTCGGACCCAGCGTGCAAGACATGCAAGGCACTTATAACGTGGCTAAAAAAGACATACAATTGACAACAGACAATACATGTAATTTCTGTATGTAAAGTGAGGTAGTGTCGTATGGAAAGTGAGGTAGTGACGTATGTAAAGTGCGGTAGTGACATATGTAAAGTGAGGAAGTGACGTACATAAAGTGACGTAATGTCGTAATTGCAAAAACAAACAACTCGAAAGGGTTGAAGTGAGGTCTTGTCTAATGAGAAATAAAAAAAAAAAAAAAAAAAATAGAGTTCAGGATGATCGTACAGCATGTAGCGTGTACTCAGAGTTCGGTGAGTGTGGCAGTGGGAAGGGGCAGGCTGGGCAGGGCTGGGAGGGAGTTGAGTCTCCGGACTGCCTGGTGGCAGAAACTGTCCTTGAGCCTGCTGGTCTTGGCTCGGAGACTCCGCAGTCTCCGACCCGATGTCAGCAGGCTGAAGAGGCTGTGGGAGGGGTGGGTGGGATCGCCAGCGATCCGGATGGCTCTGCGGGTGAGGCGGGTGTTGTAGATGTCCTGAAGGGGGGGGAGAGAGACACCGATGATCTTCTCAGCTGTCCTCACGATGCGCTGCAGAGTCTTACGGCAGGACACGGTGCAGGCGCCGTACCACACGGTGATACAGCTGGTCAGGATGCTCTCTATGGTACCGCGGTAGAAGGAGGTCGTGATGGGGGTCGGGGCTCCAACTCTTTTGAGCTTGCGAAGGAAGTACAGGCGCTGGTGGGATCTCTTGGCCATTGATGCCGTGTTGTGGCTCCAGGACAGGTCTTCGGATATGTGTACTCCCAGTAACTTGGTGCTGCTCACTCTCTCCACTGCAGCACCGTCGATGGTTAGTGGAGCATGCTGGGGGCGCACTCTCCTGAAGTCCACAACAATCTCCTTTGTCTTCTCCACATTCAGACGGAGATTGTTGTCCTTGCACCACGTGGCCAGGCGGCTGACCTCGTCCCTGTAGGCTATCTCCTCATCGTTGTTGATGAGGCCCACCACAGTCGTGTCATCCGCAAACTTTATGAAGAGGTTGGAGCTGGGTGATGATGGTGAGCAAACTTTATGAAGAGGTTGGAGCTGGGTGATGATGGTGAGCAGTCGTGCGTGAGCAGAGTGAAGAGGAGGGGGCTCAGCACACACCCCTGGGGGGCCCCTGTGTTCAGCGTGATGGTGCTGGAAGTGTTGAAGCACAATGAGAGAACCAATCACATTAAAAAACATTATCACAAAGTATAACGTTTTCTTTTAAATCAAGAATGTACCTACTACAAATGCTACCTTGCATAATTTACGGTAAATGTGCATGGCTAGATTTTGCTGCAGTAGTTGATTGTCATTGTGGTGCACAATGCAACGTTTGGATTGCTTCCTACGAGCCACTCAGCCCCTTTCATGAGTCTCACGTACACTTCACAGTCACGGTTTAATGTAAATTTACGTTTTGTAGCGTCACATATGTTGTTAGCTTCTTTTGAATCTTTCTTCTGGGCTGAGGATCTGTGCATCTATTTCGGAAAATTATATGCAATTGGACGACTTTATAACGCTTGCGAAAGTCCGGAAGAAAGAAGCAGGCTTCTGATTGGCTGCCGTGCCGAGTATGCAAATTTCACTGCAGGTTGCCTATGTCTGTGTGCTCGGCGACGGTACACATGTATTGTTTGCGCGTGAAGGCGAGGGCGTCAGTGAGGAGTTTGTTGAGCGCGCGGTCAGGACAAACCATCTATGATTTGACGGAATTTAACACAAGTAGGCATTATTGAGCTTGAATATTTCGTTGTGGAATAATATGTTTTGAATGTTGAAAGTGATTCCATTTTTCAATAAATGTTGATTTCTTTAACTTTGCCCCTCCAATGAAAACTTATTAAAAACAGACGCAATCTTGATGAATCACAGTGCATATGTTATTTGAATCTA
Organism: Hippocampus bargibanti; assembly: GCF_051943395.1. NCBI lineage: Eukaryota > Metazoa > Chordata > Actinopteri > Syngnathiformes > Syngnathidae > Hippocampus > Hippocampus bargibanti. Next base: position 21,665,631 of record NC_142744.1, on the reverse strand, counting down.
TTTCCATTTCCTCCTCTAAGTATCTGCGAAATAGTATGTAAACGCCATATTCCTTGAGACAAATTTATTAACTGATCAGGGATATTTTTCACATTTGAAAGACAGTTAAAAAATTGGGTTCTTACTGTGCTATGAGGTTTGTACACACTACATTTAAAGGACAACCGGCACCATTTTTTCGTGTTTCCCACTGACATTATAAAAACGTTTTATAGCGTCTATAATACCCAAAACAGGCAGGCTGATATTTTTAGTTAAATGAAAAACACCAATAAAAATGACTTCAAAATGAATCTGGAAATGGCCAGTTTCAGAAGGTCCCACCCCTTTGTTCGTGATGTCACGCCATGACGTCTTGCCTTGCTCGAGAATCAAAACAATGGCTTCAGATTCGGAGAAGATGTTTTCTTGTTACTCATCCAGTTATGAATATGATTCAAATAGTTCTGAAGAGGAAAGCATAAATGTTTGCAATTGATTCAAGGAGTCCTCCCATATCAATTCGAGCCGTCCTCATTTTTATTGGTGTTTTTCATTTGACTAAAAATATCAGCCTGCGTGTGTTGGGTATTTTAGATGCTATAAAACCATCGATGAGAAGGTTTCTCCAGCCGTCATCCGTACAATTTTGAAGGTTTCGGACGTTTCGCCTCCTAATTCATGGTTGTGCTATGGGCTCACCAGTTTCACCCATAGTGGCTAATCTTTACATGGAAGAGATGGAGAAACAGGCCCTCACATCCTTCCCGGGGACAAAACCTAGATACTGGTTTAGATATGTGGACGATACTTTTGTCATAATTAAAAAACAAGAAATTCAATCCTTCACAGATCACCTCAACTCTGTAGACATCAACATTAAATTTACTCGTGAGGACATTAAAGAGAACCAACTCGCCTTCTTGGATTGTAAAGAAATTATAAAAGAGGACAGAGCGCTAAAAACAAAAGTCTTTAGGAAGGCTACGCACACTGACCAATACTTACTTTTGACTCTAACCACCCTTTACAACACAAACTAGGAGTTCTCAGAACCCTCCAGCATAGGGCTAAACTAATACCAACTAGCATTGAAGGTAGAGAAAAGGAGTCAAAACATATCAGGAGAACCTACTAACTGTAGGTACCCTCAGTGGTCATTTAACAAATGTCAGAAAGAAATAACAGGGAATGAAACCAATAATTCTCAAGATACAAAATGGAGAGGAGTAGCAGTACCTTACATTGCAGGAGTTTCTGAAAAATTACAAAGAGTCCTTTGGCAACATAAAATTCCAACTTAGGCAACATAAAATTCCAACTTATTTCAAACCGATAAACACGTTAAGGCAAAAATTAGTGCATCCAAAAGATAGGCTGCCAAATGAAAAACAAAGTAATGTAGTTTATTCCATACATTGTAAGAATAAAAATTGTAAAGAGCAGTACATTGGGGAGACTCAACAAATTCTCAAAAAAAGACTTTATCAACATCGCAGGGATAATACAAGTGGGCCTCAATCGGCAGTACATTTGCATCTAAAAGCTAGCAACCACTCATTTGACGACAATGAGGTTAAAATCTTAGCGAAAGAACATAGATGGTTTGAAAGGGGGGTAAAAGAAGCAATTCTTATAAAACAACAAAATCCTTCTTTAAACCGATCTGGTGGGGTGAGGTTCAATTTGGATCGTTCATACAATAGCCTGCTTAGGCAAAACAGGTTAAGCAACATTCGTAATGCTGATGAGGTGATACCGGTGGGAGTGGGGGAAATAGGCCAGTCGTTAGTCAGGAATGTAGGAACAATCAGTGGGGCCACAGGGAGGGGCCCTCTGCTCCCCCCAACCTGAGAGTAGGGACTTATCATAGCTGTGTCCGGCCCCGCCATGCCTGGACATTAGGGATATATAAACGACCAGGCAGACTTTAGTTCGCTGACGAAGCCTCTTGGATAGGAGGCGAAACGTCCGAAACCTTCAAAATTGTACAGATGACGGCTGAAGAAACCTTCTCATCGATGGACCACTCCTGTACGACTGAGAGCTGACACAGACGACGATGCTATAAAACGTTTTTCTGATGTCAGTAGGAAACAAAAAAATGGTGCAGGTTGTCCTTTAAACGTAGTGTGTACAAACCTCATAGCACAGTAAGAACACTACAGCCCAATTTATTAACTGTCTTTCAAATGTGAAAAATATCCCTGATCAATTAATACATTTGGCTCAAGGAATATGCAAGATATGGCATTTACAGACTATTTTGCAGATACTGGTAAGAGGAAATGGAAATAGATCAAAATAACATATGCACTGTGATTTATCAAGATTGCGTCTGTTTTTAATAAGTTTCAATCGAAGGGGCAAAGTTAAGAAATCAACATTTATTGAAAAATTGAATCACTTTCAACATTCAAAATATATTATTACACAACGAAATATTCAAGCTCAATAATACCGACTTGTGTTAAATTCCGCAAAATCATGGTTGGATTGTTTTGAACGCGACTCTACAAACTCTCCACGGACACCCTCGCCTTCACGCGCAAACAGTACACGTGTACCGTCGCCAAGCACAGACAGAGGCTACCTGCAGTTGAAATTTGCATACTCGGCACGGCAGCCAATCAGAAGTCTGCTTCTTTCTTCCAGACTTTCGCAAGCGTTTAAGGTTGTGCAGTTGCATCTCATTTTCCAAAATAGATGCACAGAACCTCAGCCCAGAAGAAACATTCAAAAGAAGGTAACAACATGTGTGACGCTACAAAACGTAAATTTATATCAAACCGTCACTGTAAAGTGTAAGTGAGAGTTATGAAAGGGGATTAGTGGCTCGTAGCAAGCAATGCAAACGTTGTATTGTGCACCATGGTGACAAATGGCTACTGCAGCGAAATCTGCAGCCTTGGACATTTACCGTAAATTAATTTGCGATTGCTGGTGAAAAGCGGGGCAGTCAACTTTTGTTCGCTACCTTTTTGTCACGAGTTTCAGACACTGTTTTTACTATAATTTGGACAAGTTCGGCGGGCCGGATTAAAAAGCCTAATGGGCCATATGTGGCCCGCGGGCCATAGTTTGCCCATGGGTCCAGCGTTTCCCCCGAATGTTTCTTCTTTACCACTACTTCGTCTTCATTTCTATTTCAGGAGCACTTGAATGACCACAGATTAACATTTTATTCACACTTCATATTCGTTCTATTTACGCCGACCCCTCCCCCCCACCCAAAAAAATAAATAAAATAAAATCCGCATGGCCTCTTTTCAATTTGGAACAACCACGATTTCGACCAGCAGGAGTTGCTGTTGCCCAACGTTACAACCCTCACGAGCAGCTGGCGAGTTACCATTTCAACTCTACCTCTCTCCCGCTCGGGCTCTCTCACTCTTTCTCGCTCTCTCTCTCGTGCTCTGTCCCCCCCCCCCCCCCTCTCTCTCTCTCTCTCTCTCTCTCTCTCTCTCTCTCTCTCTCTCTCTCTCTCTCTCTCTCTCTCTCTCTCTCTCTCTCTCTCTCTCTCTCTCTCTCTCTCACTGTCTCACTCTCTCTGCTTTCACAATTCACACTGTAAAATACGATTTCAGCAAAGCAAGTGATGTCAAAACGTTGACGTGAGCGTCCGAGCGCAGGAGAAACACTCATGCTTCCTGTGTTTGTGCCGAGCTTCCTACTCGAGCACCTCATTGTGAAGCCTGCTGCCGATTATACTTAAAGTATGCCACTTGCAACACGGTGAAAAGACAAAACAGCCTGCTAGCACGACTCGCCGTTCCCAAATGGCCCCTTGGGAGATTGCAAATTTCCCCATTGTGGGACAAATAAAGGCTTTCTGATTCTGATAGGAACCAATGCTCACACATTAAGTAAACTCTTGTATCATATAATATAAGAAGAAAATGACAAATGTACATTGGAGACTTTAAATGATGTTATGTTTTGTATGAGCGTGAATATTTAGTTGTCTTTTGTTCTCGGATGTATGCTGCCTCTCATCCAGTCTCTTGGGCCCACATCCAGAAATTCCTATTTTTATCTGATGCCTGTAATGATTTGGGTTGTGCATATGTATTGGAGGCTGCACAAACGAAGAAAAATTCAGTACAATAAGAATAATTAAGTGATTAAAGTTGCAAATACCCTTTTAACATTGTACTAGTTACATTCTAACATTATCATCACCTTTCATGTTACTTATGTCTCCATTGAATAGAAGAAAGCAACTAAATTCTGTTCTTATCCTGCAACTGTAAAGTGTCCTTGAGTTTTGAAAGGTGTTTATAAATAAAATGTATGATTATTATAACCTTCCTATAATGATTCATAGAAAGATAAAGTGCAACGAAAGTCAAAGTTTACCCTACGGCAGGAACTGCCTTTCATTAATTGCCTGTGATAGATAATAAACTCAAATTTCATCTATTCAAACCTGAATTGAGCATTCCCCAAGAACACCCAGTCTCCTTTTTAATTATAGCACTGCTTCACACAGTTTTCCAACATTTTTTAACTGGAAATGCTACTCAAATTTTCTAGACACATTTTCGGCCCTTCTTTTTTCTTCAGCGCATCAAGTTTTCATTGTCATGTAATAACGCTACTATCTGTAGTATCATCATACGTTAAAGGACAACCGACGTCTCCGGACAAGTTGTGTCCATAATTTGTAAAATGGCTTCAAATGACTTCTACTGGGTGTATTTTAATAAGATTCCACCGCATATAGCTATATTTTACGTTTTAAGACTCATTCTGAATATTCAGGAAGTCTTGTTTTTGAGTTGGTGACGAGTCTGTACGTGACGTCACTAAAGGAACGCCCCTAACCGAAAAAAAAGACACATTGTAGCAGTCCTTCCATTCGTCAATGTATTTTGCTGTACATGTTTGGTCTGAGAACCGTGTTGCACCCAAAAGCCGCCAGAAGAGGGCGTCCAAGCTCCATATAAGGAATTTATCAGCCTGTGGAAACAGAGGTGGCCACAGGAGGTCGCAACTTTGTGCCTCTTTTCTGGTGATGGATTTCCCCCCACAATGTTGCCTCAAAATGGCATGGAATAAATTATTTAATCGATTGCAAACATATATGCTTTCCTCTTCAGAACTATTTGAATCATATTCATAACTGGATGTGTAACAAGAAATCATATTCTCTGAATCTGAAGCCATTGTTTGGAATCTCCAGCAATGCAAGACGTCTTTGCGTGATGTCACGAACTGGGGGCGGGTCTTTCTGAAAATGCACAATTCGCAGCTGATTTTTTTTGCAGATTTTGGACACTTTAAGTCATTTTTATTGGTGTTTTGCATTTAAATAAAAATATCATACTGCGTGTTTTGGGTATTTTAGATGCTATAAAACGTTTCTCTGATGTCAGATAAAAAAATAATAAAGTGTGGTGTGTTAAAAAACAAAAAAGTGACAAATTGTGTCCATAATTTGTAAAATCGCTTACAATGACTTCTACTGAGCGTATTAAGATTCCACCGCGTATAGTTATATTTTACGTCTAAAGACTCGCGCTGAATATTCCGGAAGTCTTGTTTTTGTGTTGTGATGAGTCCTCACCCTACGTCACTGAAGGAACGCCGCTGACTGAGAAAGGACATACCTTGCATAACCTCAATGCATTTTGCGGTACTTCGTTTGGTTTGAAAACTTCATGTTGATCCGTGTTGATGGCGAAATTAGAAGGAAAACACCGAAATGACGCACTGGTGAATCGTTGTTTGTTACACCGAGACAACTTTTTGATATTCGTTGACAAAAATTCCAAGCTGAAAAATAAACCTATTTCCAATGGAGCTCTGGCGCCATCTCCTGCATTTTCTGTAACACTACACATCAGTCTTGCTCCCTCAAAATGACCCGGAAGACCTTCTTTAATCGATTGCAAACATTTATACTTTCATCTTCAGAACTATTTGAATCATCTTCCAGTTATGAATAAAGCAATCTCCGAATCCATTGTTTTGATTCTTGAGCAAGGCAAGACGTCTTGGCGTGACGTCACGAACTTTCTGAACATGCCCAATTCGCAGCTCAATTTTTTGCAGATTTTGGACACTTTTTATTTTATTGGTGTTTTGCATTTGACTAAAAATATCAGCCGACGTGTTTTGGGTATTTTAGATGTCAGTTAAGAAACAAAAAAGTGATGACGGTTGTCCTTTAAGTAATATTTTAGAATTATCGGTTAGGTTCAGCCACACTTGGAAGTTTATCCTCAAATGTTATACACATAACTTAAATTCTTGCATCCGAAAATCTTCATTGCACAACCCTTCATGAATTGCATTTTAAACCCCTAAAAATCATCAAAAAAATTGCAGTGATAGAAAAACATGACATTTTCAGAAGCAATGTAAAAAATGCATTAAGCAATGCATGTGAACATTCCTTTCGACAACTGAGCATTCTTCTTCTTATTATTATTTTTTTATTTATTTTAATTGCGACTGCAATTTGAAGCAGTGAAAAGCTGCACAGCATCCCACTACGACCTGATCCTTATATTTGGGTTGTGTTTTTTAACTAATGGGAGGATCAAACCATTTAGAAAAAAAACACGCACAACAACTCAGTACCAGCTTGAGCTACTGCAATTAAAATGCCTGTCCTCCTATTTTAAGGTGATGCTGTCACTCGCATTGGTAGGACTCCAACACGCAATCCTCATCATGCTAATGCTATAATTTGTGTCATTGAACTTTGGCATATTCCCGACCGCAGGTTCAAATCTATCAGCATTAGCGGTCTTGCTCTGATGAAAGGTTTAGATAAGAGTCAACGTGTAGGTCTTGCCTTAATGGAGTCGCGGGAGGCTGAGGTAGATGTGTGTGTGTGTGTGTGGGGGGGGGGGGGGTCTTATCAGAGGAATCTAAAGAGCTCCCTGAAGTCCGCCATTGTTTTAAGGATGACAGTTATACAGTCAGTGGCAAGGATCATCCTCCTCATAATTAGTTCACTGACAAATGAGCATGTGAAGATGATGTGGAAATGATTCTGTGTTGAAAGCTAGCCGACATGCACTTTTTTATTGCTGCATAACTGCTCCTTAAAGTCCCTGTAAATTCCAATAGGCCTTATACCAGTGGTGTCAAACATACGGCCCGCGGGCCGGAACCGGTCCCCAAGGAGGTTCAATCAGGTACGTAGGATAATTTGAAAGTGGAAAAATGCATAAAAGACATGGAATTGATATTTTTAATTCACTGCAATTCATGGATTATCCTCTAAGGGGCGCACTCGTTCCATCAGAGTAGAAGACACGCCGCATCACTGAGACAGACAGAAAACAGCAGACGTTGTCAATGCGCCATCTGCTGCTTTTTACGACATTGTTAATACCTTGTTCTCTGCCTCTCCGCCACACCCTCATTAGCCAAAATGTCGTTATCCAAATGGAGAAAAGTAGATAAGGAGTGTAGAATTTTCAAAGAAAAATGGACCACGTCCTATTTATTTACAGAGATGCGCGGAAAACCTTTGTGCTTGGTGTGTTTGCAACACGTTTTGGTATTGAAGGAATATAATATTCTACGCCACTACGAGACTCATCACAGCAAAAAATATGATGGGTTGCAAGGACAACTGAGAAGAGAAAAGATTAACGAATTGCTGGCGGGTCTGAGGAAACAGCAGTGAACTTTCATCCGGAGCCGAGAAGTCAATGAAGCAGCGGTAAAAGCCAGCTACCTAATTGCTAGCGAAAAAGCATTAGCATAGAAGCCGTATTTCGACGGTGACTTTGTTAAACGATGCATGATGAAGGCGGCTGAACTTGTATGTTCCGAGAAGCGACAAGCTTTTGCCAATATTAGCCTGACGAGGAATACTATAGCAGAGAGGATTTATTGCATTTTCCGTGGCAATTGACGAGAGCACTGACATCACAGACGTGGCCCGACTGGCCATATTTATTTGAGGAGTTGATGAGACATTGGCTGTTACTGAAAAGTTTCTTGAGTTGGTGCCAATGATGGACACCACAACAGCCGAGGACATTTTCGGCTCTGTCGTTGCTGTATTGGACAGAGTTGGAGTGGACTAGTCCCGCGCTGTCAGCCTAGCTACAGACGGCGCGTCATCCATGGTCGGAAAGAAAGCAGGTGTCGCGACAAAGTTCAAAGACAAAGGAGATCGTTTCTGGACATTTCACTGTATTTTGCACCAGGAGGCATTGTGTTGCAAGTCGCTAAAAATGGACGACGTCATGGAGGTGGTTGTTCGCACTGTAAATTTCATCCGGTCCAGAGGTCTGAACCATCGTCAGTTTGACAAACTTCTCAGCAACATTACCCACAGCCTGCCATACCACACTTTAATGTTAGTCAGCAGCTTCAAAACAAAAGTTCTAACTCCATTAATTTTCAGTATGTTTTGTATGTGTATGTATGTTTCATGTACGAAGTTTACAGATTTACAGGACAGGTGAACACTTTCTTCATTACACATTTAAAATCACTCTCCTTAGTTTGTAAGGTGTACGCAGGGATTACATTTAGATTTTATATGCGTATGTGTAAGTGGTTTAAAAATTCCCTTTCTTTAAACGTGTCATTTAATCTTAAAGTGCATTACTATATTTTTCAGTACCAATTAAAGTTTTGTGCCTTTGTACAATCAGTGGGATCAGTTGCAATGCATATTTGTGAATGATAAAAGTAAATTGCACATTTGTCTAAGGAAATATGAGGTGTTTCATGAAAAACTATCCTTTTGTAAAAGGATAGTTCATTAAATGTCAATATTTTCCGAATGTTCTGTGCTTCTTTACACCAAAACAAAGGAAATACATGATATTTTTGTTATTTTTAGCAGAGTATGGTATAATTTTAATGGTCCGGCCCACTTGACATCGCCCTAGGCCGTATGTGACGCGCGATGCGAAATGAGTTTGACACCCCTGCCTTATACATAAAACAATGGTTGTAATGAGAATGCCAGGCCTCTAGTTGGCAATGTTGTTTTGTGGAGAAATAGTACATGCCAGGAAATGGCAAAAGGAAAATATCCACCCATTTGATTCTTGAGGGCTTTCATAGAGAATTCACGCCACTTCAGGTAAAAGACTTCCAGGAAAATGTTTCTTTCATGCCTCCACTTGTTAAATGAATTGGTTGCAGAAGAAATTTCTTCACTCATTCACTGCCAGACATGGGCAAAAATGTGTCCACTCCAGCCAGGGTTTTTGTCTTTGTCACTTGAATTCCAGGACCCACAGAATATTGAGCTTGAGGACTACATAAACATTCAATACAGCGTTAGAAAACTAGACTCTTCTTTCATCAGAAAAATTATATGGGAGCTATGAGCTTGAAATGAGGGCGGCTGTCTAAAATACAATGCAATACATACATATTTATTGATATTTGCCTCTCCCGGCAAATTGGGGTTTTCATGTTTATTATGTTTGTTAAAGTCATTATAAGTGCCTTGCATGCTGGGTCCGAGAGGACAGTAATTTCATCTGTGCTGTATGTCATGCATATTAGCATATTTGACAATAAAGATGACTTTGACTTTGATATAGCACTTTAACAACAGCTGAGCGCTGGAACAAAGCGCTAACATGGAAAAGGGGGGAATGCTGCCCCCTTGTAAAAGAAAAACCATTGCCAGAGGCCATGGCCAGCGCTTTATCGGCACCCAAGCATGAAAAAATAAAACCCGAAGAAATTCGTGAATGGCGCTCTACGTCATATTTTCAATTCCCAAATAAATTCGTGAATGGCATTGAATGAGGTCTTGAGAACATTTTGTAAATAGAAATGTGTTTTCCATGTGTTTTCCATGTTTCCTAATTCGTTAAAAGGCCCTCAAAATTCAGACATGCTTTAAAAAGCATACAAAATAATCAACATATGCAACAAATACATGTTACCAGTAAATTATTTCACAATAAATTAAAGCTGTGCATAAGCACAGTGACTTCACAGTGTAGCGGTCGTGAGTTCTATGTGGAGTTTGCATGTTCTCCCTGGCCTGCATGGGTTTTCTGCAGTTCCTCCAGTTTCCTCCCACATTCCAAAAAACATGGATGGCAGGCTGATTGACCACTCCAAATTTTAGCTAGGTGTGAGTGTGAGTGCGGATGGTTGTTTGTCTCTCTGTGCCCTGCGATTGGCTCGCAACAAATTCAGGCTGTCCCCTGCCTCATGCTCGAAGAGGGCTGGGATTGGCTCCCAAACCCCCCGCAAGCTTTATGAGGATTAAGCGGTCTGGAAAATGGATGGATGGATGGATGGATGGATGGATGGATGGATGGATGGATGGATGGATGGATAATGTAAATAAAAAAAAGAATATCATGTCCTTTAACTTAGAACTGTGTCCTCGTTTTTTTCCCCACTGTACTTCCAGTTCTGTGAATGTATTTATGTAGTTGTTTATTAATTTGTTTATTTTAAATATATATAAATATTATTTTATTTATTTTCAATATATATACATATATATTAATAATAAATAAATATATTATAAATATTTATTTACAATATTTATTTAAATATTTATTTAAAATCTTTATTATTATTATTATTATTATTAGTAGTAGTAGTAGTAGTAGTAGTAGTAGTAGTAGTAGTAGTATTATTATTAGTTTTATTACTTTTATTACTTTTATTGCTTTTATTAGTTTTGCTTGTATTGTGTCATCAAATGTTCATAGAGTTGCTTGTTCTTGAGCCACATGGGGACACAAGCCAGTATCTTATTGTGCTGGTCCCAAGTCCGGATAAGTACAGAGGGTTGTGTCAGGAAGGGCATCCAACATAAAAGCTTGGCCAAAACAAACATGCCAATCAAACATCTGAAGATGGAGGACACTGATTCGCTGTGGCAAACTCTTGAAGGGAAAAGCCAAAAGGAAAAGAAGACGTTCCAGTTCTCTCTCGGAAGTGGTTTTTGCTTGACGTTTTGTAAAGAACTGCTCAAAGGCTTTTGCTTTTGCTTTTGTCGGATTTTAACAATCCTTCGAAAATGTCCAAGACAACCATCAGCATAGTGAGCCGTCGCCCGACAGGGAACACTTTTTCTTGGTTATTTACATTTTTGTAAAACTGCCAGGATGTCTCATGGCCCAAAGGACACATGACGAGGACGGCGCATTGACACAGATGTGTCTATGTATCTCGAAATACAGTAAAAACATACGGTAGAGGCCCCTCTTAGCTAGTAGAATGCCTTGAAAATGTTAGGTCGTAGCCAATGGCAGAGCAGCTAAAACTATGTTTCATTCAGGTAATTCTGAGGTGCGAGTAGCAGCACCTTTTGTTTTCTGACATTTCTTTCGTAACAAGAGGATGCATTTTCCCGTTGACGTACTGTATTTAATTTTTGTATGAAGAGACGTTCTTAAGAAGAGATGACACTGTATTTGTTATTGCATCATTTCTTTCCCAAAACAGTGTAATTTGAACATTTTGCATGTTTCCTTTCACACAACAGTGCCATTTGAACATTTTAACTTCCAATTTTCCAGGTGATCTTTAGCCCTCATACCGTATGCATTGAAAAATGTCTACATGGCCCTTGGCGCTTGTACTAACCAACGAAAGAAGTTGGTATCTGTGATTACTTTTGAACAAAGTTTTGAACCGGTTCCCCGGACGAGGAAAGATTGTTGTTTGTTGTGACAATCAGACACAAACGAATTGGTTTGTGAGACGTTGTTTGAGTAGAGCATCTCAACATTGTGACTGTGCTCCTTTTCATTTTACTCTACAACTTGCTTGGTTTCATTGTGGAGAACATTCCCTGGGTGCCACATTGCAATGTTATCATTAAAGACAACTGCAATTAGTTGAGTCAGCATTCAAATACCCCTCTTTTGAACAAACACGAAACATCAAGGTTGTGTTGTAAAGCCATATTGACATAAGCAAATACAGTATATAATAAAACACAATCACAAAATAACAACATGACACACAAGTCACAGAGAGTCTTTAACACTTTTCTACATACTCTGAAGCAGTTATAGATGAAAGAGGATCAAAGTGGATCAGAGACGTCATGGTGAAAATGTGCGCACGTCTGCGACAAGCTAAGTTTTCAATAGAATAAGATCGGGGCTTATTTTTGATCTGGATTTGTTTGTTTGTTTTTGTTCAGTTTGAGATTTCCATTTGTTTGACCAGAGCAGTGGCAGACCATCAAGGCCTGCAAAGTCTTCTCTTCTTCTTTTTCTTTTCCTTTCGGCTTTTTCCAATTTTCCAAATTCCAATTTTCCAATTTTCCAATTCCAAATTGCCTTTCAGCTTCCTTTAATTACTTTTTCTCTGTTGTGCTGCTTTGAGATGTGTGTTTTCGTATTTAAGCATTTAACCACTCACATTTCAGCCATCATTTGTTACCAGGGTCAGAAATCTATCTGTACGCCTTCACAATCAGTTCTACGGTCCCTGTCTCATCAAATTTGTCAATCAAACTGTTGCTCTAACAAATCAGATTTTGAGTTGGCAACCCAAAAGGGATACCAACGCCTTCTTGAAGGTGCTGGTTAACGTCAGAGTTTGCGCAAACTATGATTGACTAGCCAATCATAGTTTGCAAAAACTGCTCTGATCACAAGCCGGTAGTGACAAGAGCATACTGGCCAGAGCTATCAAACAGTATCAGTTGCGAGCTGCATAACCAAATATATGGTGTCTAGCAGTTTTGTCAAAACACAATGACTGAAGGTGGAGATTTACTGTTTAAGCCATTTTCAAGACGGATCTTTCAAGAAAAAAAATGGACATAATTATGAAAGGTCGGTCAAGGATTTCCTGGCTAATGGTACCCTGTAGTGGACTTGTAGTAAATCACACTAAGCTTTTTTTCAGTCTGAATTAAGTCAGACATAGCACTCTGAAGGCCGAGCGATTAAATCCACGGCCTGCCGCTGAAACTTAGACTCTATTATTAAACCAATTTGTCACCTTGGGTTTATAACTCAATTTAGTTCCATCAATATCGAAGTCATTGATTGACATTCAATTGCCTGTCAATTGTAGTTTTTATACATTTCAAGTTTTTTTCAGATATAAGACATCAAGTGAGGTGGCCCAGTAGTCGAGTGGTTAGCACGCTGACTTCACATTGGAAAAGTCATAAGTTAAATCGCAGTCCCTATGTGGAGTTTGCATGTTCTGTCTGGGTTTTCTCCGGGTACTCCGGTTTCCTCCGACATTCCCAAAACATGCATGGCAAGGTGATTGAACACTCTAAAATTTCCCTTGATGCAAATGTGAGAGCCGATACTTGTTTGTCTCTCTGTGTGTGTTTGTTGTTCCTTTGCATTTCAAATTATTCTTGTTGTACTTAGATGCCAGTTTTGGTGTAAAAACTGCAAATGTTAAAAAAAAGGTCAAAAGTCTCTCTTTCACTCTTTCTCAAGTGCCCCCTCACCAACACACAGACGCCTCCACACACACACACACACACACACACACACACACACACACACACACACACACACACACACACACACACGCACACGCACACATGCACACACACACACACACACACACACACACACACACACACACACACACACACACACACACGCACGCACGCATATATACACACACACACACACACATGCACGCACGCATATACACACACACACACGCATGCACGCACGCACGCACGCACACACACACACACACACACACACACACACGCATATACACACACACACACACACACACACACATGCACGCACACATATACACACACACACACACGCATGCACGCACGCACGCACGCACACACACACACACACACGCACACACACGCACACACACACACGCACACACACACACACGCACGCACACACACACACACACACACACACACACACACACACACACACACACACACACACACACACACACACACACAGACAGAGGGGAGCTTCATTTCATCAGGCCATTGCCTTGTCTAAGAGAAATAATTGATTCACCACTATTTTGTGGTCTCACGGCAGCCTCACAATACAGAGGTATCCCAGCTCCTGTGTGGAGTTTGCATGTTCTCCACATGCCTGTGTGGGTGCTTGCCGGGTACTCTGGTTTTCTCCCATATTCCAAAAACATGCATTGTGGGCTCATAGAACACTCAATTATCCAAAGGTGAGATTGTGAACGTGGATGTTTGTCTACGTATGCCCTGTGAGTGGCTGGCAACCATTTCAGAGTGTCACCCGCCTACTGCTCGAAGGCAGCTGGGAAAGTCTCTGCATACCTGTGATCCTTGTCGGTATAGACAGATCAGAAAATGGATGGATAGATGTAGGCAATCACAAAACTGTCAGTGGGCACCATTTCCTGCGGTTTTTAGCTGTTGGCATTGTGGACTTTGTCTCCTTTGCCTGCTTCTCCAAATAACACCATGATGCAATACTCTCCGCATTGCTCCTCTTAAATGGGAATAAGAAATGTCTGAGCGTCTGGACGCAGACAGACGAGGTTATCCTGCTGCAGAAGAGGCTCTCGATGGTCAAGAGGGCGGGTGGCCTTTTCTGGATTGATGACCCTGTTACTGGGAGCCAGAGCGAGGGCCCACCCACACGTCATCGTTAGACCCCCACCCAGACCATCTCCTTCCACCTCTGACATCAAACGTGCCGTATTATGTTGATCTATGGAGATGGCGCGGGCCATACTTTCAAGTGAGTCGGACCAGGCCCATCAAAGGATTTATCTCGAGACGAGATTAAAGGGGGCCGAGGCGTCTGCTAAACAAAGGCTAACTGACAGGGTCAGCTGAGGTCCTTACACTGAGGGAGCAAGGTCACACCAAAAACCAGGGTCCGAAAGCCCTCCTTGCACCTTAATCAGGCCTATTAGTTGTTTGTGTATCTGTGCCCAATGCCTCGCTGGCAATCATTTCGGTGTTTACAATGCCTCCTGCCCAAAGACAGCCGGGACAGCTTCCTGCACGCCCACTACCCTCGTGAGGATAAGAAGGCTCGGATAATGGATGGATGAATGTCTAGGTAGTGTGTATTTCCTTGCACAACTTGGATTGCTCACCAAAGCATTGTTTGCGAAACTGAATGTGAAAAAAATGGACTTTCGATGAAAAGGTTTCTTCAGCCGTCATCTGTACTTCTTTGAAGGTGTAGGACATTTCGCTTCTTATCCAAGATGCTTCTTCAGCGAACTAAAGTCTTGCTGGTAGTTTCGGCCCTATATATATCCTTACTGTCCAAAATTGGACTTTGTTTTGAATGACAGTACCAAAAAATAACCTCAACATTTCATAAGATATGCATCAACCTGAACATGTTTTACATTTACTGTTGTAGGCCCGGGCGATTTTCCGAGCGAAGCAAGGCGCAAATGATCAGTGCAAACAAACACCCCTGCGCACCACGGACGCATCACGATGGTACTTCTTTGAAAATTGGTTCTTGGCTCAGTTTGATGAGAAGGTAGGAAAATTGACCTGATTATGAGGATATTTTTACCTTCTTTGACACACAATCCATGAACACGCAGATCAAGATTTGAAACATGAAACTGGAATTAGCATTTCCCATTGTCGACAGGCCAGGATACCAATGAAAAATGCTCATTTGTGGTCCCCAGCCTTTGACAGCATGTGACTATATGGTAGATGCTTTCCATCTGCATCAACGAGTCTCCAACTTGCATTATTTCCATTTCCTCTCCTCGAGTAAGACGGCCAACGCAAAGTGCTTGTGCTGGACTCAGCGGGACACGCCGTGATTTGTTCCCGCGGCTTTGCCCTCTGCACTGCTTGCTCATTTGTCACTTTGTAATGTTTTTTAAGCACAGGAATGTGGGCTTGTTTCATTATCATGATGACGACTTCATCTAGACTACACTGCGACTGTTCACATGGAACTAGAAGCGTCTCATTTTTCTCTTAATTGTTCTTGTCTCCATGTTCACCCCCCAAAAAAATGTTCTGTCTATTTTTGAGTTTGTGCTGTTGCCGCTGCTGCTCTTGCTGTCCTTTCCGGTCTTTTGGCTCATGCAGTCAGAGAAGGAAAACAATCATTTATATTCATTTAGAAGCGAGTGGGTGAGATGAGATGAGGAGCTGAGACCGTCTCGGGATCAGGCACTGATGCGAGTGGGATCATGTGGGTTTGTTCACAAACACAAAAACAGAGAGGGGAGGTGGGGGCAGCCTTGGACAGGACAGCCTTAAATCAGGGTAAGACACTCCTTGGAATGCACCTTGGCATGCCTGGTGCATCGATTGCACGTGGGAATATTTGTGCAAGTGTCGACGGTTAGGAAGCGAGTGACGGAGCGGTACTCGCTGATTCTGAGTACGGATACTTGACCAATATTTATGTAATGCCATTGAGATGAAAATGTTGACTATGCAGCGTTCCCTCATTCTATGTTCCATGATCTCCGCTGATAGTTAAATTCTTGTAGAAGTAGAGCTTGTTTTTTTGTTATTTGTCGGGGCATGTTCTATTGAACCACGATGACCCCCGCACCCACCACCTCCGCTGGTTCAAATTTACCTTTAAAATGCAAAATGATGAATAAATCCTAATTGTGGAAACCATAATCTAAATGCCATTACCACTGTTCTTCTACTTCCGTATTTATTACGTTGTATTTCATTCATTCATTCATTCATTCATTCATTCATTCATTCATTCATTCATTCATTCATTCATCTTCTAGTCTGCTTTATCCTCTTGAGGGTCGCGCTGGGTGCTGGAGCCTATCCCAGCCATCTTCGGGCACTAAGTGGGGGACACCTTGCCATCGGATGCCATCGAATCGCAGGGCACACAGAGACAAACGACAATTCGCGCTCATTCGCGCTCACTCATTGGGACAATTTTGAGTGTTCAATCAGCCTGCCATGCATGTTTTTAGAACATAGGAGGAAACCAGAAGACCAAGAGAAGCCCCGCGCAAGCACATGGTCTCATCTCATCTCATTTTCCGTACCGCTTATTCCTCATTAGGGTCGCGGGGTTGCAGGAGCCTATCTCAGCTGTCTTCGGGCACGAGGCGGGGGACACCATGAATTGGTTGCCAGCCAATCGCAGGGCACACAAAGACATACAACAGTCACTCTCACACTCACACCGAGGGACAATTTGGAGTGGTCAACTGCCTGCCATGCATGTTTTTGGAGTGTGGGAGGAAAACGGAGGACCCGGAGAAAACCCACGCGGGTCCGGGGAGAACATGCAAACTCCACACAGGGAGGCCTGACCGGGACGCGAACCGGCAACCTCTGCACTGTGAAGCCGGTGTGCTAACCACTCGACTACCGGGCCACCTTTCTTCACATTTCATTTAGAAGAAGAAAAAAAAACAATAGTCATCATGACTGCATTCGCGCCCACAACATGTATTGACAGTGCAGAAAGGTACATTATTCCACCAGAATTGTACCTTTGTCTACACTGAGGCGTGGGACTCTGGTTGAGGGAAGCCCTTTTAAACTAAAAAGAAAAACTAACACAATTATTAAGTGGAAATGCGCTGGCAGTGGCAGAGCATGTTCCTTTCACATTCATTTCTTCACGTAATCTGTAAACAGCCACTTGTGAATCAACTTCATATACTAAATGACTTCTACTGACCGCATTTTACAAAGATTCCACCGCATATAGATAGATTTTCCGTTTTAAAACTTGTGCTGAATATTCATGAAGTCTTTTTTTCGAGTTGATGCCGATGCCAGAAGTGATGTCTCAGAGGGAACGCCCCGTACTGAGAAAGCGACACGCAGTGCATTTTGAGTACTTTGTTTCGTCTGAAAACACTGTGTTGATCGCGAAATTAGAAGGAAGACTACATAAATAACGCGATGGTGAATCATTGTGTGGCAGCCGATTGCAGTGACACGCATAAAGAAGGTGTAAGTTTACCCAAATTCCCAGCGGACAAACCAGCCATTTCCAACGGACCAGAGCAATATAGCGCTAGCCGAGGAGCTCCCAGGAGTGCACGACTCCCCGCATGGATAACCGCTGTCATCATCTCAGCCTCACAATGGGCAGAAAGTTGCTTCCAGTGGTAAAAGAGAGCAAACGTCACAATAGTGGAGCAAACCAATCAGACAAACATCCAGCTGCTGAAACGAGGAGCTAACCGGAGTTAGCAATTCTCTTGTGTTGTTTCTACTCCTCCCAAGGCTGATCATTCAGCTCGTAATTATTTTTTTGAACGTATGTAAGTAAAATGGAGCTCTTCCAAGCCAAAGATGATTACATTCTTCAGAACAGAACCGAGCTCTTTGGTGTAGCCGAAAGGCCTCTTCGATGACAGTCAAACCTGGTGTGTGTATCATTCCGACAGTCAGTCTTTTCTTTGAATCGAACAGGAATGCTTTTGTTGATCCCGTGATTAAATTCTCTATTGGATGTGAATTGCAATTCACTACAAATTTCTTATTATGAACTCCATTGTGCAGAAGGCCATTCATATGTAAGTTCATAACTTTTCATCTTGAAAGTTTAAACAACTTTTTGCATGCACAACCATGAAAAAATCTGCATTGATGTTGACATCTTGTAGTTTACTATTTTTATTCATGTCCTTATATGCCACATATCACCGAAGTTGATTGCTAATTCACGGAGCTTCATATATGCTTCATATGTCGTGTCCTTCACCAGTTTCGTCGCTTACGGCTCGAATTGATACGGAAGGACTTCTTTAATCGATCGCAAACCACTTATGCTTTCCTCTTCTGAATTATTTGAATCATATTCATAACTGGATGAGTAACAAGAAATGATCTTTTGCGAATCTGAACTCTCTGAAGCCATTGTTTTGATTCTGGAGCAAGGCAGTGTGTGACCAATGGTGACGTCACGAACTGGGGGCGGGACTTTCTGAATCTCTCCAGTTTTGAGCTCATTAGTGGCAGTTTTGGGCAACTTCAAGTCATTTTTAGTGCTGTTTTGCGTTTCACTAAAATCACCCTGCGTGTTTTGGGTATTTTAGATGCTATAAAATGTTTTTGTAATGTCAGTTAGGAAACAAAAAACTGGTGTCGGTTGTCCTTTAAGGACAATTTGGATAACCTACCATGCCTTTTTTGGAATGTGAGAGGAAACGGGAGTACCCGGAGAAAACCTACGCAGGATAATGAAAACATGCAAACCACACACACAGGAACATCGGAGAGGTACCGCCGCTCGCTCCTACCGACTGCTGTCAGGCTTCGCAATTCTCAATGATCACATGTGAACAAAAAACAACAACTGGACACTTGTATATATGGGTTGATATCATATCAATATGCCTTTCTTGATATTTGCACTATGTATAGTTTTTTATGAAACGGTTTTGCACATTTACATTTGCACAGTATACAGTTGACATTTTTATTTTGTTATGTTTAGAATGTCTTGTTTTCTATCCTTTCACCCTCCACCCCATCCCTTTTCAATTGCTGCTGTGGACTGCAAATTTCCCCATTGTGGGACGAATAAAGGTTTTCTAATTCTGATTATGACACAATCGAACACTGCATCTCTGCACTGAAAGGCCAATGTGGTAATCACATAACACAGAATCACATTTTAACTAATCCGTTTTTCGTGAAGAGAATAAATTCATACATCATGAAACAATCCCTATTTTTAATAAATAATAGAAAGAAAGGAAACAGTATGTATGTATCTTGTAAGGCTTTTACTGGATTGTGGTCCATATATTCTGTGCCATGACCAAATATTCTTTAGGGTCACTGTGATTAAAATGCAAGTGCACACACATACTGTATTTCTTTGTTCTATTTGTGTGTATGTGTGTGCATGAGTGTGCACTTGCCGGCAATGAGTGAGTGTGGATCTGTGCTGCTCTTGCCAAGCCTCGCCCATATCGTGGGAGGAGAGTCCAGGGTCGGGTCAACACGAAGCGAGCCAGAGGAGACGCTAGTGCCTGGCACTACCTAACACACAGACACACACAGGCACATGCACACACACACACACACACGCACGCACACACACACACACACGCACACACACACACACACACACACACACACACACACACACACACACACACACACACACACACACACACACACACGCACACGCACAAGCACACACACACACACACGCACTCTCACACGCACTCTCACACACACACACACACACACACACACACACACACACACACACACACACACACACACACACACACACACACACACACACACACACACACACACACACACACACACACACACACACACACACACACACACACACACACACACACACACACAGACTGACAAACAACCTTGGGAATCACAGCCAAAGCAGAACAGAATGTACACGAGGAGGTTGTCTATCCTCCCTCCTTCTCCCTTCATTTTCTTGGTGCACCCACCATCTTATAAGAGGAAGTTTGCTCCTAAGTACAGCGGAGGTTAAAAGGTTCCCCTTATCCAGTATGCGGCTGAAGGAGGGCCTTGTAAACAGCCAGAGCATTTAGTTTGTTTTTTTCTGTTTTTGGCTTTGTGTTAGAGGTCCTGCTTGAACATAGCAAACAATGAGGAGCAGATGAGCGTCCATGTCAGGTGTGCACGGAGTGCCGCACAGAATTTACGGCAGGTCCTGAGATGAGGATTAGTGTTGGGGCAGACAAGTCACTTTTTACAGCCAAAATGTGAATTAAGAGAAGCACACATCATAGAAGGAGTCAGCAAAGGGTCACCCCTGTACACGTACACACGTTTGTTCTTCAGAGGAACATCCAAGTTGGAAAATGTTGTTGAGGAATGTCTGTTCTTGGGTCAAACTGTCGCCATTGCAAATCCTTTCGGGCCATCCAGGCAGTGAGCCACCGTTTATCGTGGGACATAAAGAAAGACTCGCGTCACGTAATTTTTTTTTGCATATAAAATAAAATTGAAATGATCTGTTCTTGGGTCAAAATGCCACCTGTTTTTTTATCTGTCATGCACAAGGAGAAATAAAGGAGCAACTGTTCATTTTCAAGAAAGAAAGAAATTGCAAAATTCTTGAAGTCTGAATCACATTTAAATTTATAATTGTTATTGTTTTTCCCACGGAGATAATAGAAAAATAATCAGTCACTGAACTGCAACATGAAAGTGTAAGTTTAAGATGGATGCATGACATGAGGAGCCTGCGATGAGAAGAAAGGAATGGCATGTTGCGGCTTGGATTAGAAGCTTAAAGGACAACCGACACCATTTTTTTGTGTCCTAACTGACATGAGAAAAACGTTTAAAGCATCTAAAATACCCAAAACATGCAGGCTGATATTTTTCGTCAAATGCTAAACACCAATAAAAATGAGTTAAAGTGTCCTAAAACTACGTCAAAATGACCCCGGAAATTGTGAGTTTCAGAAGGTCCCGCCCCCTTGTTCGTGATGGTCACACTAGGACGTCTTTGCCTTGCTCTAGAATCAAAACAATGGTTTCAGATTCGGAGAACATGCTTTCTTGTTACTCATCCAGTTATTGGATTGGATTGGATTTGCCTTTATTAGTTTCACGATGTTAAGATCCGTGACACTCTGACGAAGGCGGAAGTAGTCGCCGAAACATGTCAGATATTTGAACACCTACACTGTCTGTAAGTAAAGAATCTGCTTAAAATTAGATATCAAGTAGACAGGATGAACTTAGTACAACGATTTCAAAGCATGAGTCTTGAGCCATTTGCGGTTCTGATGGTGGCAAGCAGAGATGATTTTTACAAACGTATCTATAAAAGTACCTGAAAGGTGTGTTTCCAAACAGTACAGCAGCCATCCTCTGTATTTTCAAACATGGCAAACAGAGACTTTATGTGCATTCTTCTCATGAACTTCTTCTCAAACACTTGAAAAAGGTTCGAGGCTTAATTTTCTAAAACAAATCTGAGCTCTGGGCGGCCCGGTAGTCAAGTGGTTAGCACACCGGCTTCACAGTGCAGAGGTCGCCGGTTCGCGTCCCGGTCCGGCCTCCCTGTGTGGAGTTTGCATGTTCTCCCCGGACCCGCGTGGGTTTTCTCTGGGTACTCCGGGTACTCCGGTTTCCTCCCACACTCCAAAAACATGCATGGCAGGCAGATTGACTACTCCAAATTGTCCCTAGGTGTGAGTGTGAGAGTGACTGTTGTACGTCTTTGTGTGCCCTGCGATTGGCTGGCAACCAATTCAGGGTGTCCCCCGCCTCGTGCCCGAAGACAGCTGAGATAGGCTCCAGCAACCCCCGCGACCCTAATGAGGAATAAGCGGTACGGAAAATGAGATGAGATAAGAGAAATCTGAGCTCTGTGGCGGCTCATTATCATATTTGAAAAAAGTTCTAGATAGGAAAAAGCACTTTCTCCGTATGGGGCGGGGACAACAAAAGCAAAGACAAAACCCTAATAATAGACTACATTCATTTTTCGAACTGCACTATGTAAATTCCCCTAAAATAGCCCCATCAAACCAAAAAGACAGACGTCCCATGAGTTTTCACTCATGGCTATATCTTTTTTTATATCTTTTTGTCTATTCATAATAGATACAATTGTTACATTTCATTTTGCTGAGTGTCTTAATGCTTTTAATGGGCTGGGGAAAAAGCATGAGAGAGAGAGAGAGAGAGAGAGAGAGAGAGAGAGAGAGAGAGAGAGAGAGAGAGAGAGAGAGAGAGAGAGAGAGAGAGAGAGAGAGAGAGAGAGAGAGAGAAAGAGAGAGAAAGAGAGAGAGAGACAGAGACATTGGTTAATTTTTGCCTACATAACTTGAAAAACTAAACTTTATTCATAGACCGCATGAAAAACACCCACAACAATATAAAAAGACCAACCCATCAAGTTAAATTAAAAAAACAAGTAAGCTAAAACATTCATTCATTTCCTAACTTTTTTTTATCTTCACTAGGGTTGTGGGGGGTGCTGGAACCTGTTTTCAGGCAGGAATTGGGGGACACCCTCAACCGGTCTCTATCCAATCGCAAGCAACACAGAAAATAATCACCATTCACATTCACACATAGGGACAATTTTGTGTGTTCAATCATCCTGACATGCATGTTTCTGGAATGTGGGAGGAAACCGAAGGACCCAGAGAGAACCCACGCCGGCCCGGGGAGAACATGCAAACTCCATACAGGGAGGCCGGAGCGGGACTTGAACGCATGACCTCTGTCCTCGACGACCGGGCCGCCACTGAAACAATATATCAATAACAAAGAATGGGGAATAAAATTCAAACAGTGAAAGACAAATCAGAAATGTTTAAAAGAACTCTAAAATGTCGAGGGGCCTGTGAAAGGAGGTCAGAATTACAGCGATGCGCTTGCGCTTACGAGCTCCAGTTAGGAGAAGAGAAGCAGCATTTTGGACCAACACCAAAATATAGCCCGTACTACTAACAAGGAAATGGCAGACAACTTCTTTTGTCCTCTATTCCCCGCTCCCAGTCTTCGTTTAAATCTGCATGTGATTGGTCAAGAACACAGCAGTGAGGGGGGTTACAGAAACACAGAGCTGTAAATAAAAAAAGATACGCAGACGACAGAGAGAGAGTGAGAAAATGGATAGAAAACATCGTGAAATTTGGACTCGTTTCAACTTTCAAAGTCAAAGTCAGCTTTATTGTCAAATATGCTAATATTTAAGGATAATATGATAGTTCAAAGACATAGTGTAGACTGCAAGGTTAAAATATCCCAAGGCTAGCCACGGATGGTTCGAGAACTTTAAGTGTCGTACAGGGATTCATAGTGTCATTCGTCCTGGTGAGGCAGCCAGTTCTGACGAAAAAGCTGCCAACGCTTACAAGGAGTTATTCCTCAAGATTGTGGAAGAAGAAGGCTACGTTCCTCATCAAGTGTTTAATTCTGATGAAACTCCACTCCATTCCATCAAGCCATCAACGACCATCACAAACGTAAATAAAATGACTTTATTATGTCGTACAGTTTATTTCTTTAATTACAATACCATAGCACATTTATTATACATAAAATAAGGCATATTTTGTGTAGTTTTAAGGCTTAGAAAATAAGGAAAGTAGAAAATTATATTTTATGGGGACCTGGGAACAGATTATTCTCATTTTAATACGAAATTATACAAAATTAATGTACACACTCTTTGCCTTATACACTCTGTCTGGGAACCAATTAAGTTCGTAAGCCAAGGTATCACTGTATCATGAAATAGCTTGCTGTATCTCAGTCCACAATGCTCCAAATTGTTTCTCTGTGTTACCTGTCCGGCCGACCTGCAGATATGAACAAGATATCTACTTCACCAAGTGGTTAACTGAAACAGGAAAAGCATTTGTCCCACGTGCAAGGAGGATGGTTGCTGGTGAGAAAGTCTTGGGAAAGGAGGGAGTGAAGAGAAAACACCAGCGCTGGATTGCAAGCATTCTGCAATGCATGAGGTCATGAGAACTGGAAACCGGTGCTATTCAACTGATGAAAATGACTCACCAAAGGGACCTCGACGCTTTTGGTCCCTGAGAGGTCGCGTCTATGCGAGAGCGAGTGACCGAGACCGAAACAGTGATAAATACACAATTATTGAATTTCACCCTTCCCTCCCCCCCACACACACCGCCACCCCCATGCCTCACGATAAATGACGCCAGGTTTGAAAATACAAGTGTGGGAATGTGGCGCGTTGGCAGGGTTGACGTCTGAACTATTTTTGTTTGTAGAACTTCAGAAGTTGTCCTGTTACCCTGGAGGCGGCTCGCGTTTTCCACACAGCTCAGCGACTTGGCTGTTGAAGATCAAACCGACTCCTCTCTATCCTTCCACCATCCTCCTCAGCTATCAAAACCTCCGCCCACCTCCCCACCCTACAGGAAAGTGCCCGTGGCCCGCAGTGGAGACAGCCTGACTGTGCGGCCGGCCCAGCAGATGCACTGGAGATAAGTTTGTATGTGTAAGCTGGGCCGCGACCCTCAGCGGCAGGACATTGACCAGATCCTGTCAGGGAGAGGGCAAGAGCCCGGGCTCAGTGCCTCCTCTCTAACACCTCCCTCCCCTTCCCCGGCCTACTGTCTCCATGCGTGGCTTCTCCCAAGCCCATCAGAGGCGACAGGGGGAGGACAGAACTCCAACCACCTCTGCCGCCAGCCACTCTTCTGGAGCCAAGACTTTCCCCTACTGCCACAACACCTCTTGTATGCACAGTAGAAGTGCACCCCCACCCCACACCTTTCCTACTTCACATACACACAATGGATCCCCCCAGCATCCCCTGTCCCATAGAAAGATAACCGATACAAGTGTCTGTTACAGATGCCGGGACACTTATAAAAACAGCATCTTTCATGCAATGTCGGCACTTTTGGGGCTTTTGTTTGGTGGCCGGAGAATCACAAAGCCTGTAAGTCTGGAAATACTGACGACGACACTTGCTTATGATCTTGTCTGATAAGATTATGTTATTTTTCCTTCCGGATGCAAAATAATTTGTGAATGGAGAAATGTGTTTCAGTTGGGGGGGGAGGGGGTAGACAGCTGTGGTACGCAGGTACAGTTCTCTTTCAAGAGCTGCAACCAGAGGACATTTCAGTGACGTGCGGTGAGGTTCATGGCTGGTGAGGCACTGACGTCATCAATGACGTCACCGCTCGTCTCTACTTAGTATTTGAACGGTAAATGTGAAAATTCAGCGATTTTGAAAAAAATCCTAAAACGGTGAAGTTAAATGGACAAGAACAAATCACTAAATACATCTAACTGTTTAATTTATTTTTTCATTTGATATTTCCATGACAGCTTTCCATGATGACAGGTGAGGCACTGCCTCACCTGCCTCCACTGACTGCACGTCACTGGGACATTTGTATTTGTAAAACCCATAGCTTAAAAGTGTCACTTTGTGATTTGAATTTAACTGAAGGCCACAGCTAAAGGATGATAACGGTAACTGACTAAATTAAGGTGTCAAGTGACTTTTATGTACTCAAAATGCCAAGTGGGAGCGGCAATTTATGCTGCGAGACTAATCAAGGCAAATCCATCCACCCATCCATCCATCCAATTTTGTGGTTGTCAAAAACAGTGGATAAGACAATTCAGAGGCAACCTCATTTGGAGGCTGCAATTAAAGGACCATAAAATTAACTGGGAAAAAAAGTGTCAACATATTTTTTTGGAGCATTCCAAGCAATACTGGGGACTTTCCAATTCAAGTGTCAAAAGTAATAATAATAATACATTTTATTTCACGCGCCTTTCAAAGCACTCAAGGACACTTGACAGTCACAGACAAGCAGAGATACAATAATAAATAAAATACAATTATAAATAGGATACAATAAATAAAATACAATTAGAAATAGAAATAAGAGATAGAGCTACACAGAAAATGCAATTTAAAGGACAACCGACGTCTCTGGACAAGTTGTGTCCATAATTTGTAAAATGGCTTCAAATGACTTCTACTGAGCGTATTTTAATAAGATTCAACCGCATATAGCTATATTTTACGGTTTAAGACTCGTGCTGAATATTCAGGAAGTCTTGTTTTTGAGTTGGTGACGAGTCCGTACGTGACGTCACTAAAGGAACGCCCCTGACCGAAAAAAGACGCATTGTCGCGGTCCTTCCATCACGTCAATGTATTTTGCTGTTCTTGTTTGGTCTGACGACATTGTGTTGCACCCAAAAGCCGCCAGAAGAGGGCGTCCAAGCTCCATAGAAGGAATTTATCAGCCTGTGGAAACAGAAGTGGCCACAGGAGGTCGCCATTTTGTGCCTCTTTTTCGGTGAGACATTTCCCCTCAATGTTTCCTCAAAATGGCACGGAATAAATTCTTTAATCGATTGCAAACATGTATGTTTTTCTCTTCAGAACTATTTGAATCATATTCATAACTGGATGTGTAACAAGAAACCATATTCTCCGAATCTGAAGCCATTGTTTTGATCCTCCAGCAATGCAAGACGTCTTGGCGTGACGTTACGAACTGGGGCGATACTTTCGGAAAATGCCCAATTCGCAGCTCAATTTTTTGCAGATTTTGGACACTTTAAGTCATTTTATTGGTGTTTTGCATTTTAATAAAAATATCATACTGCGTGTTTTGGGTATTTTAGATGCTATAAAACGTTTTTCTGATGTCAGTTAAGAAACAAAAAAGTGACGTCGGTTGTCCTTTAAATAGGTGGGCTTTGAGATGGGATTTGAAGGTGGGAATAGAATCAATGTTACGAATGTTGGGAGGAAGTGAGTTCCAGAGTTTGGGGGCAGAGCAGATGAAAGCTCTATCCTCCATCGTGCTGAGACGGGCAGGGGGGCACACAGAGGTGGAGGGAGGAAGAGGATCTGAGGGAACGAGAGGGAATAGAAATTTGAAGGTCAGATAGGTATTTGGGGGGGCAAGGTTATGGATAGCTTTAAATGTATAAAGAAGAATTTCTATATGTATTTCTAAGTTGATTCTATATTTGACGGGGAGCCAGTGGAGCTCTTGGAGGACAGGGGTGATGTGGTGTAAGGATGAGATTCTGGTGATGATCCGGGCTGAAGAATTCTGGACTAGTTGAAGTTTGTGAAGACGTTTTTGAGGGACACCAAGGAGAAGTGAATTGCAATAGTCAATCCAGAAGGTGACAAGACTATGAACAAGGATAGAAGTGGTGTGAGGGGTGAGAGACGGGCAAAGACAATTGATATTTCGTAGGTAGAAGTACGCAGATCGGGTTAAGTTATTTATATGGGAGTGGAAAGATAGTGTGCTGTCAAGGATGACACCTAGGCTTTTGACCTGACGGGAGGGAGAAACGGTCGAATTGTCAATCGTGACAGAGAAACATGTCAGGTGTTTGAACACCTACAATACACTGTCTGTAAGTAAAGAAACTGTTTTAAATTAGATATCAAGTAGACAGGATGAACTTATTACAACGATGAGAAAGTCTTGTCTTGTTATTGTGTTTTCTTTTGTCACTTTATGTTGTTGTGCGTCACGTGGAACGGATACAGATTGTTTTTCAGCATTTTTGGCCACGACAATCATCAAGGAGGAGACTGTGCTGAGCGGGTGCACCTTTCGGCAGCATGAATATGCCAGTACTGTTTTTGAATGGGAGGAATGTCGGAGCCATTTGACTACCATCGCTGGACAGCTCTGGGGCCATTGTGCTTTTTTGCGCCTGTAATGGGCAGCATCTTCACAGCCCTGCTTTGTTCAGTGGAAAAGTCAGTGCTGTTGGACAGTCTGCGGCTGGATGGATGCATGGCTTGAGGAGCCCGCGATAAGAAGAAAGCAGCGTCAGCGCAGAGCGCCTATGCGTATGTGGAACTGTCGCGGCTTGGAATTGAAGCGGATTTATGTGGGACAGGAGATGTGAGACAATGTCTTTTCGTCAATGGATGCTACAGCTTCGTGTTTGCTTTTAACATTTAGCTTGTAGTAGACGTACAAATTCCACCATGACGTCCCTGATCCACTGCTGACATGGATGCCTTGATCCTCTCCTCTTTCAACTAGAACTGCTTCATGTCATCACAAAGAGGGTACAGCAAGTCCTGAAGAATGAATGACTCTGTGTCTTTGTGTTGTCATATTTTTTATTTTTTCTAATTTTTTTTCCCAAGATGGCGGCGCGTGAACACGCAGCGGCTCCCCTCTCCCAGCAAATTGGCGTTTTCATGTTTATGTTTGTTAAAGTAATTATAAGTGCCTTGCATGCTGGGTCCGAGAGGACAGTAATTTCATCTGTGCTGTATTTCATTCATATTAGCATATTTGACAATAAAGCTGACTTTGACTTTGACTTTTGACTTTGAAACTGTTAGCTTTGCTCAGGGTGGATTTGGTACCAACGAGGAGAATTTCAGTTTTTTTCGCTGTTAAATTTGAGGAAGTTATGGGTAAACCAGGATTTAATTTCAAAGAGGCAGAGTGAAAGGGAAGAAGGTGGAAGAGAGGCTTCGGGTATGCTTGAGAGATAGAGCTGGATGTCTTCCGCAAAGCAATGAAATTGTATACCAAATTTATGAGAATATTGCCAAGAGGAAGAAGGTAGGTGATAAAGAGGAGGGGTCCCAGGACAGAGCCTTGGGGCTCACCAGAAGACACGGGAGAGGACTGTGAAGTAAAGGAGTTAATTTGGATGAACTGAAAGCGGCCAGAGAGATAAGAATGCAACCAGCGTTGCGGCGTGTCGGTGATCCTATGGAGGAAAGTCTGTCAAAGAGGATGGGATGAGAAATGGTGTCAAAAGCTGCAGTGAGGTCAAGAAGGACGAGGATGGAGAGTATGCCGGCGTCAGCTGCCAAAAGAAGCAGATCATTCGTGACTTTTAAGAGCGCTGATTCTGTACTGTGGTGATGGCGGAAACCAGATTGGAATGGTTCGTAGAGATCATTCTGGGAGAGGTGAGAGTGTAGCTGTATCCTTTTCAAGGCTTTTGGAAATAAAAGGAAGGTGAGAAATGGGGTGTAGGTTTTTGAAGTCATTGGGATCAGATCTAGGCTTTTTAAGAAGTGCCATTAATGATTTATTTGAAGGGATATCCAAATGTTTTTGCAAAGAGGGCCAGATTTGGTGTGTTGAAAATGTCTGAGGGCCAACCATAGCAGAAATTAATTAATTTCTGTTGTATGTAAATTATAACAATGACTAATTTAAATACCTTTCCGTGAGCAATTCCGTCTTTTACATTTGTTTTTTTAGTTAAATTTCAGCGATGTAAGCATGTGTTTTGGTTCATTTGAAACGTGAATATCATCATTGAATTGACATTGAAAACCTTCCTCCTTTTTTTGATTTATATACTAATTTGCTGTTCCTAATTGAGCTTGAGCCTCCAGATGGCAGCGCTTACCACATGGAGGTCACAGCGCGACTGCCCAATGTATTAATCCCAAATGCGGGCCAGACGTTATTGATTTTATGACGGAGGCTGCGGGCCTGATGAAATTCGACCACGGGCCGGACTTTGGACATTCCTGTTCGAAAGAGTCATGTATAACCTAATCAAGTAGCTGCATCCTTTCCAAGCTGCATTTGAAGGATGATTACCTTAACTTGACCATTAAATACCTGTTACAGCTTACTGGGAACATCACGCACACATAATTTCCTTGTTTCTAAGGACCACAGTGTAAAATGGCAGTGGCTCCAGTTTTTTCGATGAAAAGGTTTCTTCAGCCGTCATCTGTACTTCTTTGAAGGTGTCGGACGTTTCACTTCTTACCCAAGAAACTTCTTCAGCAAACTAAAGTCTTACTGGTAGTTTAGGGCCTATATATATATCTCTACTGGCCAGACATGGCGGTGCCAGCCTCTGCTATGATAGGTCCCTGCTCTCAGGTTGGGGGGAGCAAAGGACTACTCCCTGCAGCTCCACTGATTGTTCCTATTGTTCTGACTAATGACTGGCCTGATTGCCCCACTTCGACCAGTATCACCTAATCAGTATTAGTAATCCTATGTTGCCTAAGCAAGCTATTGTATGAATGATCCAAATTGAACCTCACCCCACCAAACCGGTTTAATGAAGGATTTACTTGTTTTATGAAAATCGCTTCTTTTACTCCCCTTTCAAGCCATCTATGTTCTTTCGCTAAGATTTTAACCTCATTGTTGTCAAATGAGTGGTTGCTAGCTTTTAGGTGCATATGTACTGCTGATTGAGGCCCTGCGAGGTTAATAGTCTTTTTTTGAGAATGTGTTTAGTCTCCCCAATGTACTGCTCTTTACAATTTTCATTCTTACAATGTTTTACAATAAACTACATTACTTTGTTTTTCATTTGGCAGCCTATCCAGTTTTGAAAACGGTTCCTGTCCAGTGGACTGGAGCAGTGCCCACTATTTGCTTTTCCACCAGAATATCAAGCAGCACATGTGAGGCTGTATTCCAATGGCATTGGACATAGAATTACAATATCTCTCTCATCTCATCTCATTTTCCATACCGCTTATTCCTCATTAGGGTCGCGGGGCACGAGGCGGGGGACACCCTGAATTGGTTGCCAGCCAATCACAGGGCACACAAAGACATACAACAGTCACTCTCACACTCACACCTAGGGACAATTTGGGGTGGTCAATCTGCCTGCCATGCATGTTTTTGGAGTGTGGGAGGAAACCGGAGGACCCGGAGAAAACCCACGCGGGTCCGGGGAGAACATGCAAACACACAGGGAGGCCTGACCGGGACGCGAACCGGCGACCTCTGCACTGTGAAGCCGGTGTGCTAACCACTCGACTACCGGGCCACCTTTCTTCACATTTCATTTAGAAGAAGAAAAAAAAACAATAGTCATCATGACTGCATTCGCGCCCACAACATGTATTGACAGTGCAGAAAGGTACATTATTCCACCAGAATTGTACCTTTGTCTACACTGAGGCGTGGGACTCTGGTTGAGGGAAGCCCTTTTAAACTAAAAAGAAAAACTAACACAATTATTAAGTGGAAATGCGCTGGCAGTGGCAGAGCATGTTCCTTTCACATTCATTTCTTCACGTAATCTGTAAACAGCCACTTGTGAATCAACTTCATATACTAAATGACTTCTACTGACCGCATTTTACAAAGATTCCACCGCATATAGATAGATTTTCCGTTTTAAAACTTGTGCTGAATATTCATGAAGTCTTTTTTTCGAGTTGATGCCGATGCCAGAAGTGATGTCTCAGAGGGAACGCCCCGGACTGAGAAAGCGACACGCAGTGCATTACAATATTATTTGCTATAATTGCTAGCTTTGGAGCTGTCCAACCTGTATTAATAATGTCCATCTTTTCTTGACCATATTTTCGGTGGCGGACATTACCAGTCCACCTTGAAAATGGCCTTAACAGAAAATCTACAACCAAATCCATTTCTTCTCCTTCAGCCATTGTGGGTTCATAAACCAATTATTAAATCAACTCTACTGTACTCTACTGTATTTTTGCTTTTACAGCTTGTTCGAGATGCAGTGTGCTGGCTCTGGCCAGTATACTCTTGTCACTCGCAGCTTGTGATAAGAACAGTTTTCCCAAACTATGATCTTGCAAGTGAAGGATTAGACTATTTGGACTGAGTCAAGTGCCCACTTACCCCCAATATCAGGCTGTTCTGGTGATTTTGTGATCTACAAGAAGCGAGAATAATTGGAAGCAAAAACGTTGGCAAATTCAACCACTTGCAACACAAGAAATTAGCACAATGGAACTTCTGAGGAACGACTAACTTGCACTGATAACCAAGCAAAGCATGGTTCTTGCCACAATGTTGAAGAAAGAATTTGGAGTGATGAAATCTCCGCACGTGAGATTCAGTTCAAGCTCATTCGCGATCTTCTTGTTGCATCGGCATAGTGCAGAAAAAGCAACAGAGGAAGTCCATTTCTGCTGCTTGATGTCATCAAGCACCACCATGCTTCCATGGTGGTGACTAACAGCGCTCGTAGGGTGACCCTACGAGCGCACATTTTGCCAGAGCAGCCACCCCTGAAACATAAGTGGAAGCGACCTGAATTCATCTTTTAACTGACAGGGTGCCTCCTCCGCTCAACGTAATAACAGTTTGAGGCTCAAGGCGCCTCGTGAGCCCAGAGCTCAAAGCTGGTCTGTCATCAAATTCCATTTGGGAGGCGGGCTTGAAAACGGCTCGTTCTCAGGCGGCGTCTGACTCCTCCTGACACGTACCTCTTCTAGGAAACATCATCAGCAGTTCCCCCGGAAAAGTGTACGCTTCGTGCCTCTGTGTGCTTTGTACTGTACATTATTTTCACAGAAAATTAGCTGTGTAGCAAACTGAGTACAACTACAGAAAATACAGTACTGACTGGAATAGAGAGAATGACTTCAATCAAAATAATGTTTGTGGTGCACAATTCTTTCAAACTAGCCGTCCATTCATTTACCTTCAGTTTTGTTGTTGTTTTTTTTAACCTCTGGAATCCATCCGATTCAGGGTCACATCGTTGCTTTTGGGCTTTATTCGGGGCGCAGCTCATGGTTGAGGAATGTTTTAACATTTTAACTTGAAGACATGTTTGTGCACACAAGGCAAAAAAAAGACTCTTTTTCTCCCAAGAGTTTATGATGTCCGTTAGCATTTTTTTCCGCTCTTGTGAAACACACACACTTAGTGCCTCAATCTCACAGTGGAGAGGTTGGCAGTTGAATATAGCCATCTTGTGAGGAGTTTGCATGTTCTCCCCGGGCTTGCGTGGGTTTTCTCCGGGTACTCATGTTTCCTTTACACATTCGAAAAACATGCATGGCAGGCTGGTTGAACACTCAAACTTGTCCCTAAGTGTGAATGACAGCGCAGATAGTTGTTCATCTGTTTATGTCCCGCGATTGGCTGGCAACCGGTTCATGGTGTACCTTGCATTCTCCCCAAAGACTGCTGAGATAAGCTCCAGCATGCCCTTGTGAGGATGAAGCTTTTCGGAAAATGGATATATGGATATCTCATGTAGAAATTCATCAGAATGATGACAAAAAATACATCTTCCGAGAGGTGGCACCAAGGATCATTGCTACCGTAAAGTCATTGAACAATGCTTCAAACTGATTAGCATCAACCAAAGCTGACACAACTACTCCATGCCATTTCACATTTAGGAGTGACTGCAAAATTAGTGGCAGGAGCTCATCGACTCAGTGATAATCATCATGTGATAGCCTTAGGACTAAATTGTGCGAGAGCAACTCTCGCCGCTCCATACTACATTTCAATAAATCTCCTCACCTGACTGCATCATCCCTCCCCCATGGCATTAATGTGAATTTCCTGCTATGTTGCACAACAGGCAAGCGACTGAGATCCAGTCTAAATATTGTCCCAGCATGATTCACCCTCAAATTGTGCACTTGTGATTCATCCTTCAGGCCCTGCTGTGACTATGACATATGACACTATATATATATATATATATATATATATACAGTAAAGTCTCGTTATATCGATATCGGATATATCGATAGTCCCTAGTCCCTAGTCCCGGTTATATCGATAGTCCCTAGTTTTATCGGATTTTTTCTCCCTTGATTATCGATATAACGAGACTTTACTGTATATATATATATATATATATATATATATATATATATATATATATATATATATATATATATATATGTGTGTGTGTGTGTGTCTTTTTATAGGTTGATGCGAAATGGTCCAAAAGTCAACAACTTCCTCCCAACTCATGTTTTTTTTTTGTTTGTTTTTTTACCAGGAACTGTTATGGAAGTGCGAGATCAACCAGGATGTATTGTATTCTATTAAGTCGAAATCCTTTGAGGAGTAATTGAAATTTGGAGTAGATGAAACAGATGAAATTTAAACTCCCTCTGTTTAGCACCCTTGGTTTGCTCTTGGAAGGTTTGTTGCTAAATTGAAAAACCACAACTGCTATCCTGACCAAAAATCAATTTCAAAAAAGTAAGAAAGTCTAAATCTTAGAAATTTATAATTTTTGTGCCTTAATCCACACTATCCATCAATTTTAAAGACCCCTTATCCAGAATACAATTAAAATAGTTTTGACACAGGGATGTTCCATTCCTTCACAAGAGTCTTTTAGCATTTGTCATTAGTTTTTTTATTATGTTTTCTTGCATCTTAATAATAACAGAGCCTGTTGTAGAATGTGTACAAACAGATTTGTACACATTATCTGAAAATGTGGTTCCATTATTTTCCATTTTTTCAAATTGATATGCAGTGGCTGACCTTGTGTTCACAAATACATACAGATTCAGAATTTTCCCCCTCCAACATTGATTGTACGACTTCACTTTCAATTAACATTTGAATGGGCATGTTCCCTTAGTGAGAGTTGTGTCACAACTCACTGCTAAACTCTGGAGTCCTTTTGCTTAAGGGACATGATTTCCTCGTGCAGGGGATGAAGGAGAGAGGGAAAAAAGAACATCTTTCAGCACAAAGAATACTTGCGCACCAACGTTAATTGAGGAGGCCTAAATGAATTGGAAATTATTGGGTTGCTTACAAGAGTCAGAAGATGCAGAATTCTCCCAGAAGCTTGGTAAAGTCTGAAATGTTATCTGTAATAGTTCATTTTGAGATCAACGTTGTGAATAGTTCCCAAATACAAACCTTCATTTTCATCCATTGGACAGATGTGTCAATCTGTTGGTTGCTGCCTTGCTAGCTTGACTTTGTCTCTTGGCAAGCTAGCTACTCTCCAACCGCAAATGAAAGATACAGTAGCTCATGGCAGTGTCAGGGTGAAATAGGAGATACAATTGCTCACGTTTGTCCTTGTTCAATATTATGATCTTTTTGGCTGGAGTTCGATCAAGTTTGGCAAATCTCAGATAAACTCTTAAAAGCTAGCAAGGCAGCGCTATTGAACTCCCACTTTCTTCAATGGACTTTGTTTTAAATCAAACAAAATTCCATGTAGAAATTGGAGAACCAGAGAATCAATCAGGTGCAATTTTGCCTGGAAACTGACCCCCCCTCGCCCTGACACACACACACACACACACACACACACACACACACACACACACACACACACACACACACACACACACACACACGCACACACACACACACACACACACACACACACACACACACACACACAGGTAAAAGATAGTTGCGGCTGTGTTTACCCGCTACACTGGCTGCCTTTCATGTCTTAATACCCTGCTCATTGCTCACACAAACCTGGGCCATTGTGTGCACTACCTCGTCGCTCTCTCAAGGTGTGTGTGACTAACCTCTACTGTACTAAAGAGCAAACACGCCATCAAACACCAGCGCACCAGCCGTCTGCAGGTGATGGGTCAGCCGCCGGTCAGGGGGTCTTTCTTAGGTTGACGAACCACTTGAATGGCGGGAAATGTTTAACCTGAAATCAACCCTCCCTCAATGCTGGTGTTCAGGTGATATTTTGATATAAACCACTCTCAACAGGTTATGGACATTCAGCTTCTGAATGAAATTTCATGATGAACCAAAATGGCACAACAGGAAAAAAAAATGGACAAATGTTTGAATGCACCAGAAATTTTACTTTGAGCAATCCAAGTTGACATTTGATTTCAAGAGGGCATATTGTGTGAAGGGAGATTTATTTTATTGAATTCATATGCAAGTCTCAAGTCTGCTTAATTGCTAAATATGCTCTATGTGAAACATAATGCATAAATAAAAAACATTTCCTCTCCACCAAAGAGCAAACATGCAGCGTATTGAAACACGCACCGCTAGAAATAAGAGCAGCAAAACTGAACTGAATAAAAAGACAGAAAGATGCGAATACATAAATATAAACAAATAAATCATTAATAATCAACAGAATCCAACATAGGGGACTTGCGAGTTAAAGTTAGAATCAGAATCAGAAAACCTTTATTCATCCCACAATGGGGAAATTTGCAAGATAGAGCATTGTTTTGTTTTGTGCTGAACCGAGAAATAACTTTTAGGTTCAAGACAGTGTGGACTTTGCAGACACAACAGTGACTTTTTCTTAAATGGTAACAAGTCGAGACAAATGACGATGAATCAGTATGGAGGAGTTTTTTTTAATATTCGTCATTTTACATAGTTTTAATCGAGATGTGTTTTTGTTGTATTGTAAATTAAAAAAAACTGAGAAAATACTAATGCAGATGATCACTGTATAGCTACCGTGCACCCTGCAAAATATTCTAAACAGCCTACAAATAGCTTTCTATCTATTTGAGTTATTCCAGGTTGAGTGAACACTGGTGCGTGTGGCTGCCGCTGCTCACCCACAGAAAAACTTATCCTGTGACTGCAAAGTGACCTTGAGAGTTTTAAAAAGGGCTTAGAAAATGAAATGTATTATTATATATTATTATTATCATTGAGTATGCAATCAAATCATTGCTACTGTAGAGTTCAATCTGTGAATTCAGTAGGAGCCGCGTTTTTGAGCTGTGCATGTGAGTACACGTGAAATGGCGAGACACGGCGCCGGCTGCTCTATTGATGTGAAGCGTACTCATACATTTGTTAAACCTCGTATTTCCACTAATGAGCACACATGCAGAATGGACACAAAGCAGACGCTTTCTCCTCATAAACAGCATTGCTGTATGATTTGTGGCCTTTTGCCGGGGAAGGGGTGTGTGTGTACGTGTGTGTGTGTGCGTGCGCGTGTGTGTGTGTGTGTGTGTGTGTGTGTGTGTGTGTGTATGCGTGTGTGTGTGTGTGTGTGTGTGTGTGTGTGTGTGTGTGTGTGTGTGTGTGTGTGTGTGTGTGTGTGTGTGTGTGTGTGTGTGTGTGTGTGTGTGTGTGTGTGTGTGTGTGTGAGTGTATGTGGAGAGGGTGGTAGGGTGTATGTACTGCCATGAGACTAATTGAGTGATGGAGAGCAGGGCTCAGATGCCTCTCTCTATCTCACTGGGACATTATCGGCAAGGCTGTCAGGCGAGGGTCCACAGCGGCTTGACTGGAATGCCGACTGCAACTCTGGCCCAGGCCAGCACACTTTCTGCATCAGACCCTCGCACTACAACCCCCTTAAAACGCCTCCTCCTTCTCCGTCAAACCTCAGTGCAATCAGTCAACAGGACCCCAGGGGCGATTTTCAAAAACAATCACTCTCTCTAAGTAGTCAAGAGGTGCCAGGGCTAATTATAAACAAACTAGTGATGTCCGACTAAGGGATTGTGCAAGACCGTGCCAGTGTGTGTGTGTGTGTGTGTGTGTGTGTGTGTGTGTGTGTGTGTGTGTGTGTGTGTGTGTGTGTGTGTGTGTGTGTGTGTGTGTGTGTGTGTGTGTGTGTGTGTGTGTGTGTGTGTGTGTGTGTGTGTGTGTGTGTGTGTGTGTGTGTGTGTGTGTGTGTGTGTGTGTGTGTGTGTGTGTGTGTGTGTGTGTGTGTGTGTGTGTGTGTGTGTCTACATGTGAGTGTGTTGTGTGTGTTTCGGGGTCAAAGGGAGGTTCTGCTTGACAGAACGTTCAATGGGCCGTTTAATGAGTGTCGCCCAAAGCACACACCTCATTAAAATAAAGGACAGTTTAGGGTGGCTCATAAATTGTCCCATCAAAATCGAACGACATTTTTTCATTTACACTTGATGTTTGATCTTTGAAGACGTACACGTGACCAGGTCTATGGTCTGTCATTGGATAAAACAAAAATATCTGTAGCGACAAGAGATTTCTCTCTCTCTCTCTCTCTCTCTCTCTCTCTCTCTCTCTCTCTCTCTCTCTCTCTCTCTCTCTCTCTCTCTCTCTCTCTCTCTCTCTCTCTCTCTCTCTCTCTCTCTCTCTCTCTCTTGCTCTCTCTCTCTCTCTCTCTCTCTCCCCCTCTCTGTTTAACTCACTCTCTCTCTCTCTCTCTTCTCTCTCTCTCTCTCTCTCTCTCTCTCTCTCTCTCTCTCTCTTTCTCTCTTTCTTTCTCTCCCTCTCTCCCCCTCTCTGTTTCACTCACTCTCTCTTTCTCTTTCTCTCTCTTTCTGTCTCTCATCTACCTCTCTCTTTCTCTTGCTCTCTCCTTCTGTCTTTCTCTCCCTCTCTCCCGCCTCTCTCCCACTCTCTTTCTCTTTGTGTCTCTCTGGCTCTCTCAGGTCTCATTTGTATCTATCAAAATTTGTCATAATTAAAAAACAAGAAATTCAATCCTTCACAGATCACCTCAACTCGGTAGACATCAACATTAAATTTACTCGTGAGGACATTAAAGAGAACCAACTAGCCTTCTTGGATTGTAAAGTAATTATCAAAGAGGACAGAGGGCTAAAAACAGAAGTCTTTAGGAAGGCTACACACGCTGACCAATACTTACTTTTCGATTCTAACCACCCTTCAACACAAACTAGGAGTTATCAGAACCCTCCAGCATAGGGCTAAACTAATACCAACAAGCATTGAAGGTAGAGAAAAGGAGTCAAAACATATCAGGAGAGCACTCACAAACTGTGGGTACCCTCAGTGGTCATTCAACAAATGTGAGAAACAAAACATAGGGAATGAAACCAAAAATTCTCAAGATTACCTTACATTGCAGGAGTTTCTGAAAAACTACAAAGAGTCCTTTGGCAACACAAAAGTCTTACTTATTTCAAACCGATAAACACGTTAAGGCAAAAATTAGTGCATCCAAAAGATTGGCTGCCAAATGAAAAACAAAGTAATGTAGTTTATTCAATACATTGTAAGAATGAAAATTGTAAAGAGCAGTACATTGGGGAGACTCAACAAATTCTCAAAAAAATAATTTATCAACATCGCAGGGATAATACTAGTGGGCCTCAATCGGCAGTACATTTGCACCTAAAAGGTAGCAACCACTCATTTGACGACAATTAGGTTAAAATCTTAGCGAAAGAACATAGATGGTTTGAAAGGGGAGTAAAAGAAGTGATTCTCATAAAACAACTAAATCCTTCATTAAACCGGTCTGGTGGGGTGAGGTTAAATTTGGATCATTCATAAGTAATGCTGATGAGGTGATACCAGAGGGATTGGGGCAAACAAGCCAGTCGTTAGTCAGGAATGTAGGAACAATCGGTGGGGCCGCAGGAAGTGGTCCTCTGCTCCCCCCCAACCTGAGAGTAGGGACCTATCATAGCTGTGTCCGGCGTCGCCATGTCTGGACATTAGGGATATACAGTGAGACCTCAACTTACGAACTTAATTATTTCCCAGATAGAGTGTGTAAGGCGAAAAGTGTGTATCTCCCATAGGAAAAAAAATCCCATAGAAAACCATTTAAATGTGAATAATCTGTTCCCGGGTTTCCATAAATTATACTTTGCAACTAAATGAGCCTTAAAACTACACACAACCTACCTTATCCTATGTATAATAGATGTGCTACTGTATTGTAATGAAAGAAATACACTGCACTTTATAACAAAGTCACTTTATTTACATTTGTGATGTGACATTTGTCATTGATGGCTCTTAATTGACACCTGTTGCTTTCTGACTTGTAAGGTCTTACGAAACTGAGGCATCACATTATCATTCATCGTGTTGATGATTCTCATAGCCTTTTCTGGATGGAACTGTTCAATAAAAGCCTGCACATCAACTGTTGAATGGCCTGCTTCTGCTTGTCTTCTTGAAGTCAAATCAAATTCTCTGTGTTGATGACCTCATTATGGTCAGCAACAAGCTGCTCGATTTCATCTGCATTCACTTTGAGTAGGTGCTGGCAGAGATTTTATTACAACAAAAGGCGCGAGTCCGATGATTCCACGGACGCGGAATAAAACGCGACAAAAGAAGGCGGGCGGGGCGAATAAAATGGCACACTCGCGAAACCGGAAAGCAACAAACTTACGCGATCGCGTCTAACAATCACCTCGTGCAAAGCAAACCGTTGGATTTGCCAGCACAAGACACAGCGACAGTGACTCGTTGAAATGAAATGAAATTGAATTGTCGCGAGCGGCGACCCCGCCCCAGCTGTCAACTCGCACGTGTCAATTTAGCGTGACTATTGACACGCTGTTCCGATGTGTGTGAAAACACTAGCTCTGATTGGCTTACCATGACACATGACTCTACCCTTTAGCCAATCACAATCACTTCTATCGCATCTTGACAATGGGGTGTGTTCAAGTGTAGCAACACAGAAACGTTGGCAAGTGTTTGTCCCTGCTCATTCAGTTAGACAATGCTTTCCAAACAGCCTAGAGTCATAAGAAGTTGTGTGCTATTCTCGAACCTGAACGCCCCCCAAGTCTTGGATGACAAATAAACAGAGCAGAGTAGATGTGTGCTGGTGGTTTCTTCAATTTATTCATAGTAACATACCACATTTGAACTGAGGCTGAACACGAGCCTGTGGTGTTTATTTTCCGGTCCCATAATAGTAAAATTATCTGCAAAAAGCTCCTCAGAGGCGACGGACGTGTGAATTCAGAGAGAGGGGGTGTGGAAAGTAGCGTCGGCTGGAGCGCTGTTCGGTCGTGTGCTTCCGCAGAAGATCACTCCGCCAGATCCGAAGGTCGTGTGCTTTGGTCTTCCAGCCATGGTGGATGTGTAATATGAAAATAGTGCTTCTTATAAGGTTTAATTTTCATAAATTTGACGTTCGTAAGACGAAAAGTTCGTCATATAAGGTGTTCATAAGTTGAGGTCTCACTGTATATATATACGGCCAATACTACCAGTAAGACTTTAGTTCGCTGACGAAGCCTCTTGTATAAGAAGCGAAATGTCCGACACCTTCAAAAAGTACAGATGACGGCTGAAGAAACCTTCTCATCGATGGACCATTCCTGTGCGACTGAGAGCTTACACAGACCTATCAAAAATATCAAACTTTTTCTGACACAAACGAATTTACTCACATAGGCTTGTAATTGTAAAAAAAAGGGTGGCCCGGTAGTCGAGTGGTTAGCACACCGGTTTCACAGTGCAGAGGTTACCGGTTCGCGTCCCGGTCCGGCCTCCCTGTGTGGAGTTTGCATGTTTCCCCCGGACCCGCGTGGGTTTTCTCCGGGTCCTCCGGTTTCCTCCCACACTCCAAAAACATGCATGGCAGGCAGATTGACCACTCTAAATTGTCCCTAGGTGTGAGTGTGAGAGTGACTGTTGTACGTCTTTGTGTGCCCTGCGATTGGCTGGCAACCAATTCAGGGTGTCCCCCGCCTCGTGCCCGAAGACAGCTGAGATAGGCTCCAGCAACCCCCGCGATTCTAATGAGGAATAAGAGGTACGGAAAATGAGATGAAAATGAGGCTTGTAATTGCTCTTAAAAATTATGACCTTCATTTTATCAGAATCCCAGATTTATTCTTTTCGCGTTTTTGCAACATTGCTACAATATTGACATTAATTGGATTGGATTGGATATGCCTTTATTAGTCTCACAGTGGAGAAATTTACATTAATCTTAATCTTAATTTAATTAATCATAATCTTGCAACGTTTCAACTTTACCTTGCTCTAATTTGTTGATTGTTCAAGCAGTGACTCTCGGGTCAACTTGAATGGGTTTCTAATTGTACATTTCCCAATAAATACACCATTGTCCAAAAAAATGAAAAATCCAATTTGATCATCTCTCAGGATTCATTAACACTATATATTGGCCAAAGTGCTATATTCATCGCTTGCTTACGACAAATATATGAAGATATATGAAGCTCTGTGAATTAGCAATATACCACCAACTTCGGTGATATGTGGCATATAAGGACATGAATCACAAATAATAAGCTACAAGATGTCAACATCAATGTAGATTGTTTAACTGTTGTGCATGCAAAAAGTTTAATGCCTCGAATCCCATTTGGCAAACGCTGTGCGGGGTCTTTTGGTTGGGGGCGGCGCGCCTGTTCCATCTGTTGTCGAGGACACTTTCCTTTCAGAACAATCGTCCTCAAAATGAGCACTACAAACAAATGAATGCTTCATGGCCTTCCACCCTGCTCTGGTTCGTCGGACTTGTCTTTCTCATTCCGCCCAAATGGCTGGTTTGTCCGCTAGGAATTTGTGTAAACGTACACCTTCTTTATTCGTGTT
Organism: Hippocampus bargibanti; assembly: GCF_051943395.1. Taxonomy (NCBI): domain Eukaryota; kingdom Metazoa; phylum Chordata; class Actinopteri; order Syngnathiformes; family Syngnathidae; genus Hippocampus; species Hippocampus bargibanti. Next base: position 21,623,271 of record NC_142744.1, on the reverse strand, counting down.
ACCGCAATTGACTGCCACACAACGATTCACCATCATGTTATTTATGTTGTTTTCCTTCTAATTTCGTGCTCAACATTGTGTTTTCAGACTAAGTACCAAAGTGGGACTAAGTACCAAAAATGCACTCGAAATCGCCTATGTATCGCTTTCTCACTCAATCCACAATGTCAACAAACAACAACGAGGGAGGCCTGCCTCAGGGGGTTCCTAAAGATGTGTCACTTCTGGCATCTTCATCAACACGAAAACAAGATCAAATGAATATTTAGCGCGAATTTCAAAAAATAAAAATAGAGCTGTATGCGGTGGAATATTTGTAAAATGAGGCCAGTAGTAGTTATTTGAAGTGATTTTCAAAATTATGGCCGCAACGTAATTAAATGCTCATTTTCCAATACATGCAAGAAAATCTGGGCGCTGCTCTTGAAACACATGCTTGACACAATGCTGAGCACGCCCATTGAGGTGGGCCGATACATCACGCACATTGCCATTGTAACATTCCTCTGACACTCATATAGGTGACAATATGCTACGATTCTTTCTCATTGGCATGTCAAAATTCTGATTTGTTTCAATCATTTTTAACCTTTTCATGTACCAACAACGATAACCTGTAACCTGATAATATAATAGGCTGTCCACTGTAGTATCCGCAGTACTTGAAAGAGTTCACAGCCAGTTAGCATCAACACAGCCAGTTAGCATTAGCAAGGGTTCACAGCCAGTTAGCCTCTCAATTAGAATCAGCGCCGCTTCATGTACAGCACGAGTAATTTCGCCATTATTCCACAAGTGTTAGTTGTAATCGTAGTAGTAATACAGGATATTGTTCTATATTGCCCTTACTAATGTAGCCACAAGGGGGCACAAGCCAGTGTCTTATTGTGCCGAGCCCATAAATACAGAGGGTTGTGTCAGGAAGGGCATCCGACGTAAAACGTTTTTGCCAAAACAAATATGCGAATCAAACCTATGAATCCCATACCGGATCGGTCGAGGCCCAGGTTAACAATGGCCCCCATTGGTACTGTTGACCTTCAGAGTGCCAGTAGAAAATGGACTACTGTTGGTCGAAGAAGGAGAGGAGGGAAGTGTGCCCGGAGGAAAAGAGAGAAATGGAACGCCAAGAGTATACAACTAAGAGTAGGAACTTAGAATGTAGGAAAAATGACAGGTAAAGGTCGAGAGCTGGTTGACATGATGCAGAGAAGGAAGGTAGACATACTGTGTGTCGAGGAGACCAGGTGGAAAGGGAGCAAGGCTAGAAGCTTAGGGTCAGGGTTTAAGTTGTTCTATCATGGTGAAGACAGAAAGAGAAATGGAGTTGGGGTTATCTTAAAAGAGGAGTTTGTTAGGAATGTCTAAGAAGTAAAAAGAGTATCAGATAGAATGATGAGTCTGAAGCTAGAAATTGAAGGCGTGATGTTCAATGTTGTTTGTGGGTATGCCCCACAAGTAGGATGTGAGCTGGCGGAGAAGGAGAAATTTTGGTTGGACTTTGATGAAGTCATACAGAACATCCCGAGAAGTGAGAGGGTTGTAATTGGTGGAGACTTCAATGGACATGTTGGCGCAGGAAACAAAGATGATGAGGAGGTGATGGGCAGGTTTGGACTCCAGATTAGGAACGCTGAAGGACAGATGGTGGTTGACTTTGCTAAGAGAATGGAAATGGCTATTGTGAATACTTTCTTTCAGAAGAGACAGGAACATAGGGTGACCTATAAGAGTGGAGGCAGAGGTACACAGGTAGACTACATTTTGTGTCAACGGCGCCATCTAAAGTGGTTGGTCAGAGTGTAGCCAGACAGCATAGAATCAGAATCAGAAAACCTTTATTCGTCCCACAATGGGGAAATTTGCAGTGATGTGTAGGATGACACTGGCAGGGAGGAAGATGAAGAAACCAAAGGCTGAAGTGAGGACAAAATGATGGAAGTTGAAAAAGGAAGAGTTTTGCATGACATTTAGGAAGGAGGTAAGACAAGCACTGGATGGGCAAGAGGTCCTCCCAGATGACTGGCAAACTACAGCGACATAATCAGAGACACGGGTCGGAAAGTACTTGGTGTATCGAGTGGAAGAAAGGTAGATAAGGAGACTTGGTGGTGGAATGGGGAGGTGCAGGAGTGTTTACAGAGAAAGAGGTTAGCAAAGAAGAAGTGGGACACTGAGAGGACGGACGAGAGTAGACAGCAGTACAAGGAGATGCAGCGCACGGTTAAGGTGAAGGTGGCAAAGGCCAAACAAGAGGCCTATGATGACTTGTATGTTCGGCTGGACAGCAAGGAAGGTGAGACTGATCTTTACAGGCTGGCGAGACAGAGAGACAAAGATGGTAAGGACCTGCAGCAGCTTCGGGTGATTATGGATATAGATGGCAATGTATTAACAGGTGCCAGTCGTGTGATGGCAAGATGGAAAGAGTAATTGGAAGAATTGATGAATGAGGAAAATGAGAAGGAACAAAGAGTAGAAGACGTGACTGTTGTGGACCAAAACGTAGCAAGCATCAGCAAGGATGAAGTGAGGAGGAGGCTGAAGAGGATGAAGGGGGAAAGGCACTTGGGCCTGATGATTTACCAATCGAGGTATGGAAGTGTCTTGGAGAGGTAGCGGTGGTGTTCTTGACTGGGTTATTCAACAAGATCTTAGATGGTGAACAGATGCCTGAAGAATGGAGATGAAGTGTACTCGTGCCCATTTTTAAGAACAAAGGAGATGTGCAGAGTTGTACTAATTACAGAGGAATAAAGTTGATGACCCATACAATGAAACTCTGGGAAAGAGTAGTTGAAGCTAGACTAAGAGCAGAAGTGAACATTTGTGAGCAGCAGTATGGCTTCATGCCAAAAAAAGAGTACGACAGATCCAATGTTTGCTTTAAGAATGCTGATAGAGAAGTACAGAGAAGGTCAGAAGGAATTGCATTGTGTCTTTATAGATCTGGAGAAAGCGTATGACAGGGTGCCCAGAGAAGAGCTTTGGCATTGCATGAGGAAGTCTGGAGTGACGGAAAAGTATGTCAGAGCGGTGTAAGACATGTATCATGACTGTAAGACAGTTGTGAGGTGCGCTGTCGGTATGACTGAGGAATTCAAGGTGGAGGTGGGACTCCACTAGGGGTCAGCTCTGAGCCCCTTCTTGTTTGCTATGGTGATGGACAGGCTGACAGATGGTGTTAGACAAGAATCTCCTTGGACCATGATGTTTGCAGATGACATTGTGATCTGTAGCGAGAACAGGGAACAGGTGGCGGAGAAACTAGAGATGTGGAGATATGCCCTGCAAAGGAGAGAAATGAAGATCAGTCGCAGCAAGACGGAATATATGTGTGTGAATGAGAGGCATCCAAGTGCAAGAGTGATCCTCCAGGGGGAAGAGATAAAGAAGGTGGAGTATTTTAAGTACTTGGGGTCAACCGTCCAGAGCAATGGAGAGTGTGGAAAAGAGGTGAAGAAGCGTGTCCAGGCAGGCTGGAGAAAAATGTCAGGTGTGATGTGTGATGGAAGGGTTTCAGCTAGGATGAAAGGAAAAGTGTATAAAACCGTGGTCAGACCAGCCATGATGTTTGGACTGGAGACAGTGCCACTGAAGAAAAGACAGGAAGCAGAGCTGGAGGTAGCAGAGCTGAAGATGTTGAGGTTTTCTTTGGGAGTGACCAGTTTGGATAGGATCAGGAATGAGTACATTAGAGGGACAACTCATATTAGAGGCGTTGGAGAGAAAGTCAGAGAGGCCAGACTGAGATGGTTTGGACATGTCCCGAGGAGAGAGAGTGACTATATCGGGAGAAGGATGCTGAGCCTTGAACTGCCAGACAGGAGACCGAGAGGAAGACCGAAGAGGATGCACAAAACCGGGATAGACGGAGGACATTGATTCGCTGTGGCGACCCCTGAGGCCGAAAGGAAAAGAAAAAGTTCTATATTGCCCTTACTGCTCACTGCCTAGGCTGACAGCTGAGAAACATCGGTATGTGTTATTTGAGTTAGAAAAGACGAAGGACTCCTCTTTTCTTGATTTCGCAATGGGCTGCATTGTAACCTCTGAGGACAAAAATGAACTCCCAGCATGAGGCACTTACTGCCTGAAATTGAGGTGATGATGACAACCCTTTTAGAATGAAGGTAGCCTTTCACTTCCGTTCTGAGGGGAACAGACCATGTTTTACCTTTCCAAGAATTTAAGTATGTGGAGAGTATGACCAATGCACTTGATGTCATGCTGGAACTTGTGTCAGTATGCAAGCAAGCAGGCAAACACACAAACACATGCACACACAAGGTCCAATTCAAATTTGGTAGGAACATAAGTCAATAAAGTCATTAATTAAATAATTTAATTAATTAAATTTCATTTGTCATGAAAGATATGGAAAAACATGGACAGAATTTATCCAGCTGCAATAGAACGTCATTATTTTTTAAGCCTTGCAATAGAAAAGAAGCTATTTTGTAGTTTTAAAACTGATGTGCCCCAAGGCTCTGTCCGGGGACCCCACCTCTTTATTACCTACCTTCTTCCCCTTGGCAATATTCTCCGTAAATTTGGTATACACTTTCATTGCTTTGCGGATGACACTCAGCTCTATCTCTCCAGCAAACCCGACACCTCTCATCCACCTTCTTCCCTTTCACTCTGCCTCTCTGAAATTAAACCCTGGTTTACCCATAACTCCGGAACTCCCTCCCAACATTCGTAACATTGATTTTACCAATGTTGGGAGGAAGTGAGTTCCAGAGTTTGGTGACAGAGCGGCTGAAAGCTCTGTCCCCCATCGTGCTGAGACGGGCAGGGGGGCACACAGAGGTGAAGGGAGGAAGAGGGTCTGAGGGAACGAGAGGGAATAGAAATTTGAAGAAGGTCAGATCGGTGTGAGGGGGCAAGGTTATGGATAGCTTTAAATGTTTCTCTTCCCACCTTCAAATCCCATCTCAAAACCCACCTATTTAAAATTTTCTGTGTGCATTTTCTGTGTAGCTTTATCTCTTGTTTCTATTTATAATTGTATTTTATTTATTATTGTATCTCTGTCACTGTAAGGTGTCCTTGAGAGCTTTGAAAGGCACTTGAAATGAAATGTGTTATTATTATTATTATTATTATTATTATTATTAAACATGAAGAATGTACAACTTCAAAAATTGATTTTAATATGTGACAACGTTATATTTGAGTTGGCTAGTGAACAGCGGTGTCTAAGAAATAGCATTTGCTGTTGAGGTTTTGATGGGTGCTGCTGTTTTGGTTCGCAACAGCGTTGTCACGCCACTTGAGGCTTGATGACAGGACTCGAGGGGCGACGGAAGGTGGTGCGGGTAGGATCCGAAATACGCGGTGAGACAGATTTCCAACAAACAAACACTGAGACACGCATAAAAAATAACAAACATTGAGAAATGGCAAAGGTAGCTACTAACTGGACCGACCTGACGACGAGGTAGTAGCGGGGGGGAACTTCCAGAAATATTCCAACAGAGACGGGTAAAGTGAGAGTGGCATTTATAGCCAGAAGGCACAATCAAGGGAATAGAACACAGGTGCGGGAGCCCGGGTGATTCAGGAGGGCAGGGGTCGTCTCCATGGAGCAGCGGAGGAGGTGACAGGCGGGGAGGGGCGCGCTCAGGACGGCGACGACGATGTGACAAGCGTTCAAATTGATTTTGGAGTTCATTGTCGAGACTCCTTTAAAAGACAGTAGTGTCAGTGCATTGTCAATTGGTCACTTTGTGTTTTTTTGGAGACATCTATCTGAGGCAGACAAAAATCACATTTCAAGCAAATACAGTAAAGTCTCGTTATATCGATATTCTCGGGAGTCGGAAAAAATATCGATATAACCGGACTATCGATATATCCGATCCTGCGGGCATGTAATTTTCTCCTTGAGTTCATAGAAATAGTATCGTAATAAGCAGTACTATCGATATAACCGATATCGATATAACGAGACTTTACTGTATGTGGATCTCACGTCTATCTTGGCTCAGAATATAGATTGTCATCTATGAAGTGGTGAGTCCTTTTACTGTAACTGCATTTCAAAATAACAAATTCAATTGGAAACCACGCAAGAGATGGGAGTCCAGGCTAAAACAACAACAAAACCTCCAAGCCCCTCCTTCCTCTGAGGAGCTCTCACACGCACTATGACACATTGTCTGAGTCAAGACATATTTATTTTGGTTGGTGTTCCATTTTCTTTCTTCTTAAAATTGTGAAGAAAAAAAAAATCACACACACATATACACTCACACACACACACACACACACACACACACACACACACACACACACACACACACACACACACACACACACACACACACACACACACACACACACACACACACACACACACACACACACACACACACACACACATAGGGGCCTGGCTCTGGGATGTTGAGATGTGTGGGAGTGAGTTTCGCAAAGGGGAAAGGACTGGCATTTGTGAAGGTTGTTTGGGCTTGAGCAAAGAAGAGCAGAAAAGGAGAAGAGCGGATCGTCCTCCCACTTCCACTCATCCGTTCTCCTTGTTTCCCGTCCCATCTTTTATCCAAAGGTGGAATTGAAATTTGGTGGGATGGTTGAATTGAAGCACCTATGGGCTTCATGAAGGAGCCCAACTGCGTGTCATGTGTTTTACAGCATGCAAAGTAAGCTTTATGCCACAGTTGCCCAAACTGAACAAGATTGTTGATTACCGTAATAAGCCACTGCGTCCACATGCACAGGCCGCGTCCTTCAAAGGCCACATTTTTAGCTGCATGATGTCAATTTCGATGCGAATCAACTGCACGTGGCGTCCAAAGAATGGGGCCTTCGGGGGAATTAACGTGTCATTTGGACACAGCCATAGTCACCCAGTCTTCTTATTCGTTATTAAACATTTTGTAAAGCACTTAATCATTATTTATTTCCAATATTGTCTAGTCCAGCAATCAGTTTGATGTTCTTCATTCTTCAACGATCCATCCATTGTCCAACCGTCTTGATCCAAACTGGGGCACGAGGATGCTGGAGCCTATCCAAGTCGTCGCCAGGGACACCCTGAGCCAGTTTCCAGCCAATCGCAGGGCACACTGAGACAAACAACCATGTGCACAGTCATACTTTGAAACAATTTGGCTTTTGGATATGGCAGGAAACCTGAGTACCCAGAGAAAAACGACACAGCCACAGAGGATACATGCAAACTCCACACAAGAAGGCTGGAGCGGTATTCAAACCGTGCACCTCTGTACCGTGAGGCCAACACGCTAATGAGTCGACCACAGGGCAACCTTGTTGCAAGCAAGTCAATGAAATTTGAAAGAGTCCAACAAGTCAAGCAATTTCTCCAATTCTGACAAGAGAATTTAGCCACACGAGTTGCAATGTGTCCCTGATGTCTTTTTCAGACAGCTGATAGTCTTCTTTCAGTGTGCAAGTCCTCGAGAGTGGGTAGGGCGGTGCCAATGATTTTTTCTGCCGTCCTAACTGTCCGTTGAAGTCGGATTTTGTCCATTTTTGTGGCGGCCCCGAACCAAACGGTGATGGAAGAACACAGGATGGATTCGATGACAGCCGTGTAGAAATGTTGCAGCACCTCCTGTGGTAGGCCATGCTTCTTTAGCAGCCTCAGGAAGTACATTCTCTGTTGGGCCTTTCTCAAGACAGTGTTGGTGTTGACCTCCCACTTCATGTCCTGGGAGACTGTGATTCCCAGGAACTTGAAGGTCTCAACGGTTGACACAAGGCAGTTGGATAGTGTGAGGGGTAGCTGTGGTGATGTTTCCTGAAGTCCACGATCATCTCAACTGTCTTGAGCGTGTTCAGCTCCAGGTTGTGACAGCTGCACCAGAGCTCCAGCTGCTCCACTTGTTGTCGGTACGCAGACTCGTCGCCGTCTTTGATGAGACCGATGACCGTGGTGTCATCTGCGAACTTTATGAATTTGACAGCTGGGTGCGTTGAGGTGCAGTCGTTCGTGTCGAGAGAGAAGAGCAATGGAGAGAGGACGCATCCCTGCGAGGCTCCAGTGCTCGTGGTTCGTGTTGTGGATGATATATTTCCCAGTCTGACCTGTTGTGTCCGTCCTGTCAGGAAGCTGAGGGTCCACTGGCAGATCATAGGGGACACACCAAGCTAGAGAAGTTTGGGGATGAGAAGTTTTGGGATGATGGTATTGAACGCAGAGCTGTAGTCCACAAACAGGATCCTTGCGTAGGTTCCTGTGTTGTCAAGGCGGTCGAGGATGTGGTGCAGTCCGATGTTGACTGCATCCTCCACAGACCTGTTTGCCCGGTAGGCAAACTGAAGAGGATCTAGCAGAGGTCCGGTGATGTTCTTTAGGTGGTTCAGCTTGAGGCGTTCAAAGGACTTCATGACCACAGACGTCAGAGCAACAGGTCTATAGTCGTTCAATCCCAAGGGTGCTGGTTTCTTTGGAACTGGGACGATAGTAGACTGTTTGAAGCAGGATGGGACTTCACACTGCTCCAGGGATCTGTTGAAGATTTGTGTGAAGACCGGAGCCAGCTGGTCAGCGCAGACTTTCAGGCAGGAGGGGGACACTCTGTCAGGTCCCGCAGCTTTCTTGATGTGCATGACATACAGCACATATGAAATTACTGTCCTCTCGGACCCAGCATGCAAGGCACTTATAATGACTTTAATAAACATAATAAACATGAAAACGGCAATTTGCCGGGAGAACAGGTTATATCCGACTTACGACAATTTTGGCCTGCCAGCCAGCATCTAACTCTCGCACAGCAATCTGGAAGGCGGAGTGTCCACCGATGCCTGCCACGGCACGGCCAGGACAAGAGATAAAGCGGGTAGGCATCGGCGCTTGGGCGCGAGCAATCGCCGCGACGAGAACGCCCACGGCCTGCGCCGCCGCCTCTTTGAGACAGTTCGTTCGGCTTCGGGGCGAGGTGGTGGGTCAGGTACGTCGGGCCGCAGGGTCGAGCCGCACGTCGGCACAGAGCGCGGTGTAAGGCCAGGGAGAGGGCAACCGGTAGAACACCGGCGACCCAGACACACGCCCCCGCGCACCCGTGGCATCCAAATCAGATTGTTTGCAAGTCATTTAGCACAGTCTCTATTCAACATTTTGGATGGATTTTGACTTCCGATCATTTTCACTTGCGGCCGCTTGGTCAGAATGGAACCCGGTCGTAAGTCGGATGTTACCTGTACAGTGAAATGTCGCATACAGCCATGAATGAAGCTGAATAGAAAGTTGGCAGTTTTGGTTTGAAGTAGGCTTTTAAAGGATTGCAGGGCTCGCGCTTTCAATGAACTCACACTGTGGATTTGAGCCTTAATTGGAATCGTACATGGGCAAGTTTTTTTCTGTCCACACAGTCAAATGTTGATGGAGAATGGCGGGTGTCAAAATCATTGAAATAGCATTACGAGCATTCGTCTTGACTGCTGCATGTGCCTTAAATTGTGTTACATTTTTTTTACTTTTTCTCCAATGTGAAATGTTCTCACAAATCAGTTTACAAGACTGCAATTAGCATGATTTCTTGAACAACATGCGAAATTAGAGTTCAGTTGCATTTCCCAAGTGCTTAAAATTCCTCTATTTTATTCAGATAAAAGCACTTTGTGTTCTCCTCTTGGACTTATGACAACCTTGTTGAACACTCTTCACAAGTGTAGTTTGAAGGGCACACCTGTGTTTTGTGTCTGAGAAAGTGTCGTGTGTGTGTGTGTGTGTGTGTGTGTGTGTGTGTGTGTGTGTGTGTGTGTGTGTGTGTGTGTGTGTGTATGTGCGTGTGTGCGTGTGTGTGTGTGTGTGTGTGTGTGTGTGTGTGTGTGCGTGTGTGCGCGTGTGTGTGTGCGTGTGTGTGTGTGTGTGTGTGTGTGTGTGTGTGTGTGTGTGTGTGTGTGTGTGTGTGTGTGTGTGTGTGCGCGTGTGTGTGTGTGTGTGTGTGTGTGTGTGTGTGTGTGTGTGTGTGTGTGTGTGTGCGTGCGCAAGAAGGATATTGGTGGGTCAACCAAATACATTTGGGTACGCCCCCCCCCCCCCCCACCACCACCACCACCAGAACACCTCAGGCAGAGGGGTTAAATAAATGTTAGTGATGTGATAACCAGTCTGTTTATTGAGGGGCCACTATAGCAGGTCCGCTCGAGTTTCCTCTTTGATGATGATGAGGATGGTGATGATGATGGCAGTGATGTCATTGTGCCGGCGCACCAAATTTGCGGCGTCTGGCCGTTCGTTTCACTGGACATGAGTCATAATAATAATACATTTCATTTATAAGCGCCTTTCAAAACTCTCAAGGACACTTCACAGTCACAGAATATTTTTCTCCGGGTGAGCAGTGGCAGCCACACGCGGCAGTGTTCACTCAACAGATTCTACATGACCTCATTCTAACAGTGCAGAAACAATCGTACGATGAAATAAACCAAAAACTCAGTGGCGGGCCGTCAGTTCCTTCACGATCGTCTCTGCTGGCCTAAATATATCTGAACCACAGACTGATTATCAAGGAAAAGATTTATTCAGCCGTCATCTAAACTTCTTTGAAGGTGTCGGACGTTTCATTCCACATCCGAAGAGCTTAGTCAGCGAACAGATGAACTGACCGCTCCTGTACGACTCAGAGCCTCAACAGACACAAACTGGTTAATTATATTTTGTCCATGAATTCTTATTCAATAATTCAGCTAATAATTGTCTTTCAGCTTCCTTTCATTGCTTTTCCCCTTTTATGCAGCTTCCAGATGTGTGTTTTCGTATTTAAGCATTTAACCAATCACATTCCAGCCATCATTTGTTACCAGGGTCAGAAATCTACCTGGAAACCTTCACAAGCAGTTCTGCAGGCCCTGTTGCATTAAATGTGGTGTCAATGACTGTTGCTTTAACTAATGTCTGTAGCTTTAATAAATCAGACTTCGAGTTGGTGACACGCAGGGCAATCTCGCAGGCCTGAGTAACGTCAGAGTTTTCTCAAACTTATGATTGGCTAGTCACCAGTCAATCATAGTATCACCAGCCACTAGCGACAAGAGCATACTCGCCAGAGCGAGCTCACTGTATCGGTAGAGAGCTGCATAAGCAAATACAGTGAGACCTCAAATTCCGAATGCCTTATAATAAGAACTTTTCATGATACGAACGTCAAATTTATGAAAAGTAAGCCTTATAATACGTACCATTTTCATAATACACACCCACCACGGCCGGTCCATCGAGCACACGACCTTCGGATCTGGCGAAAGTGATCTTTGGCAGAAGCACGACCGAACAGCGCGGCGCTACTTTCCATACCCTTGTACAGTACATTGTTGTCTCAATTTAATAACGGTTTTGTCAACTCACAATGGCTGAAGGAGGAGAAGAAATGCATTTTGTTGCAGATTTACTGTTAACACCATTTTCAAAACGGACTTTTCAAGAAAAAATGGACATCATTAAGAAAGCTCAGAAATGCTTCACAATCCTTTTGTTCAATCTTTTCTGTGGTGTGAAAGAGCGACTTCTTGTAGCATATGTCATACTGCTACATAACGTTGCAACAGTGTCGTAAAGCAGCGGTGATGACACGCCAGCCTGATGACCAACAGAGCCTCACAATAAAGACAGTGGTCAAAGCTCGTCGTCTCATCTCGTTACTCTGGACATAACACTTCTGACCCCATATCATGTATCCACACATTCATGGTAGAAAAAAAATCAAACAGTTTAATGACAGTATTTCTTTATTCACAAGTTATTTCCTAGCTAACGGGACCCAGAGAGTAAATCACACCACGCTATTTCTTTACAATTGCAGCTTGGATTGATTCAGACAAAGCACTACTGAAGACCCAGGAGGGATATGCACGGCCCGCCACTGCCAAAACGTAATATTTGAGTCATGCGGTGTGACCAGAGGTTTCACAGTGTCTTGGTGTCACGAGTGTTCACACAACTGAATAACAAGCAATGAGATTGATGAAAAGGTTTCTTCAGCCGTCATCTCTACTTCTTTGAAGGTGTCGACGACGGCTGAAGAAACCTTTTCATCGATGGACCACTCCTGTACCACTGAGATCTTACACAGAAGCAATGAGATTGGACAAAAAAAGGGCACCAAAAATGATATCCGTTACCCGTACAACCATGGAAGCCACCATCATCGGTGCTAGTTTTTTGGGAAAAACTAATGTTGCACACTTTTATGGTCTCCGCTGAAGTTACCAACAACGAAATGCTAACTTTGGATGAAATGAAATTAAATAAAAACATATGTACATCCAAAAATATTCAGGCGGTTCAGATTAAATGATTCATGGTTTGAGACTAAATATCCATCCATCCATTTTCCGTACCGCTTATTCCTCATTAGGGTTGCGGGGAGTGCTGGAGCCTATCTCAGCTGTCTTCGGGCACGAGGCGGGGGACACCCTGAATTGGTTGCCGGCCAATCGCAGGGCACACAAAGACGTACAACAGTTACTCTCACACTCACACCTAGGGACAATTTAGAGTGTTCAATCTGTCTGCCATGCATGTTTTTGGGATGTGGGAGGAAACCGGAGGACCCGGAGAAAACCCACATGGGCCCGGGGAGAACATGCAAACTACACACAGGGAGGCCAGGGTGGGACGCGAACCGGAGACCTGTGCACTGTGAAGCCGGTGTGCTAACCACTCGACTACCGAGCCGCCGAGACTAAATAGATTACATTTATTTTGTGAATTGAGAAAAACACAGGTACCCGAAGACAGTATGATTTTGTGCTTTGTGATAGTCATGAAAAGAAAATCATTGCTACTTTATTGTTATTTCAACATTTTACAAAATAATTGACATATTCTCTCAATACGACAATATCCAGTCTCTCCACAAATGCTTCAAAATTGTGGTCGAAGTTCAAATGTTACACTAGATTGCGTTCTTCAAAATGATCACTTCAGATGAAATGTCAGACTCACATCCAACCTGAGAAAGAGCAACAAAATATGTTCACCACAAACAGATGTTTTTTTTTACTACGATACAATCTATATTGTGCCTAAATGAAAAGAAAACTTTTAAACTCAAAACCGTACCAATTGATGGCTGTAAAAAAATTCAATAAAAAGGTTCTGTGGAAATGCCAAACATCGTCCTCTGAAAAATTTGATAGGGATCATAAGGTATCCAGCATACTTTGCTCCGCCCACATCATCAATGATTGACAGGTGGGAACAATAGGCTATTTCTCACCTGGAACGTGCTACCTTAAGAAAGAGCATGCAAATATAATGAGTTTTTCAAACAATTACTTCATTTTATGATATTGAGCCCGAAGATGAGCGACTTTTTTAAACATTTGGCTTCTCTATGTTGACGTGGATCCTCCCTCTTCCTGTTTCCTGGTGAAAAACACAGTGGAGGGTGAGGCTCGGAGGTAAGATTTAGTTCAAAGTTGAAAAGGCCGCACTGGCAAGTGATCAACTAGCTAGACTCAATGAGAGGCTCTATTACAAATAGGTTCCTTTGGCTTAGCTAGCGGAGAACTTCCAAGAACATTGTTGAGCGCATCCATATCGACAGAAAAAAAATGTAAAATAAGCATTAAAATTAAATCCTCTCCTGGTCAGTCAAAACAAAAACAAGATTTTTTTTAAATGCCTGTGTATTGGTCTGAAATTGATTTGAATTTCTTTCGAATGACGGGACTCGAGAAAGTCTCAAGGAACAATCCCCAAAAATCACTTATAATGCCTGTAACTGCCGCTGATACATTTGTTTATGACTGATGTCCCATAGTTGACCAGCAGATGGCTGTGCTTTATTTTCTTGACATTACGTTGGGCTGTTGATACTTCCGGTGCAGGTTTTGCCTTCTGCTCTTCATTTAAGTTTCATTTTACTGAGAAGACTGCGAGAATCGACATGCTTTATCGCTGTACTGTTTAGCAAGGAAAAGACAACGGACAAAGACCAAGAACTTCTATTTCTGACAAAAAGTGGGCAAAGTGGTTGAGACGATTTTATTTCATATGTTTTATTAAATTGATGTAAAGTCCAAATGTTTATGTGTAAATACTAGCTATATTTTTATACTTGTTTGTAGTTCTACGGTGGGGGTGGTGTTGTTATATTAAAGAATTAATCATCAGTACAAAGAACCGGCGTACTCTGTTTGGAATGGAAGTACAATGCCTACAGTTATGCTCCATTTGTTTGCAGCTCAGATTAGATTTGCGCTTCACGATTCAAGTCATATCATCACGTTTTTTTGTGTGTGTAAATAGCGTAATTGTGATATGCGTCATGCCAGAGTAGACGGGGCGGTGTTGAGTAAGTGGTCAGATATGTTCACTTTTGAGTCAGGCCTCTTCCAAATGTGGATAAAAATATCCTCATCGGATAGCTCCGAGGTGTTGCGTCAACAAATAAATGGCGTAATGCAAATAAATCCCAGTTTGTCAATTTGGTAAAAAAACGGGCAAAGATAGTTGAAGAAATCAACATGATGGTGAGGTGTGCGCATCTGCTTCAGCGGAGGTTTGGGGTTTGTATCTCAACTCAGGTCTTCCTGTTCCTTTGTTGTACACCATTTGCAGTACTCGTGACACAAACGGAAGTACAGTGACAAAAAATAACTGGACTCTTGTACTGTAAATAGCACAGCCACCTTATGTCGATGCAATACAGCAGTGTTTGAAATAACGTCTGCCCGGAGGCCCGTGGCACACAACTTTTACGTCGGGTGTACAACTTTCAAAACGTCTCGGCTCAGGTGGCCGACAACTTCTTCAAGGAAAAAAAAATGATTATTTTCAAACATTTGTTTTATTCATTAAAGCAAAAGCTACAAGCAAACCGCTACAAGCCACGTGTGCCCAGTATGCTAATTGCCAAACGAACGTTCGTTTGTCAATTTGCATACTATACCATGACTGTAAAGTGCACTTGAGAATTTGAAAGGCGCTTACAAAGAGGAGTCCATGCGGCTTTTCGCTGACAACGCAACGCAAACATTGCATTGTGCACCATGACGACAAACGACAATTGGAGCAAAATCTTCTGGAAGGGATATTTACCATAAATTAAGCAAGGGCACATTTGTGGTAGGCACGTCCTTAATTTAAAAACATCTTTTATACTTTGCAACAATGTTTTTTTGTGATTAGTCATCTTATTGTGTTTCAAGTGTCATCTTGTTGTGTTTCAAGTTGTGAAAAATGGGGCAGGCAACTTTATGGCCGGGCAGGCAACTTTATGGCCGGGCAGGCAACTTCATTGCAACTTTTCAGAGTTGTCTGCCCTGGTGTCCGCTTACCTTTTGTCATGAGTTTCAGACACTGCAATACAGCTACATATACAGTATCAATATGCCTTTTCTTTGATACTTGCACTATGTACTGTTTTTTATGAAACATTTTGCACATCTACAGTATACACATCAGTCTTCTGACATTTTTTATAATGCTTAGAATATCTTGTTTTTTTCTCCTTTTGCTCACCCACCCCATCCCCTTTCAAATTGGTGCTGTGGACTGCAAATTTCCCCATTGTGGGACAATTAAAGGCTTTCTGATTCTGATTCTGGTTCTGATTAACTGCTGACTATTTTTTTAAAGTGCCAGTGAAAGTTTGACCTCATAAGTGCTGCACGCCAACTGTGCTGCAGGAATTCCATGGAATTTTGTTTTCAGAAATGAGGACAGGAAAGGCCAACAGTGGACGCATCAATCAACTGTTTTCTTTTCTTTTTCTTTTTCTTTTTTTTGTATGTGGGGAGTGGGGGACAATACAAGTGTAATAATAATAACACACGAGGCAGAGATGGATGTCAGATGGGCCTGAGTGATGTGACGTGCATGCCCACCCCCGGGCACGGAGTGGCCTCACCATTCCCACATTATTGGGAGGGAGGCAGGAAGAAATGACAGACATAATTTCCCCTCTGCGATCAAACGTACTTACATTAACGCTGCCGATGCAATCTGTCCCGCGCAATAATTGAACTCGCCGCAAATTGAGGACTATTTGGAGGTATTTCCTCTCCTTAGTGCAGTGGGAGCAGATTGGCTTAATTAAAGAAGGGGGAAAACAGGAAGTTTTAAAGTCAAGTCCATAATGAATTGGCTGGCTGGGCCAAAGGGTCTGCTTGGTCAGGGGGTGCTCGAGGAAGCGCCGCTGTTGTTCGGCGCAGTCACTGAGTTCAACTTGTGTGCAAAAATAACACCGCTTGGCGCGCTCCGCTTTGCACTGAGTGGATGGAGAAAAGTCATGGGACTGCACCCTTCACCAATCCATCCATCATAATAATTGTCGTAAAATGTAACATTTGTGCAAAGGACACAGCAACTCTGCATTGAAGTCCATATGAACTAGTGAATTAGGCAATTTACTGCAAGGCAGCTTTATTCACGGAGTGCATTTCGTACACAGTGTGTCACATAATTAAGAAATAACACATCTACAATGTCATTGAGGAAACTTCATAGCAATGCAAATGTACTTGGACTTCCCGCAATAACTCGAGAAAAATAATTTCCTTCTCCACCATGTTTGAATATTGAAAGCAAGGGTGTCACACTCATATTCTGCCGTGCCACATTGTAGTTACGGTTTCCTATGTGCGTTATGTATTTGGGGAAGCCATTGGAATGCCATTAGAATAAGTAAAGAATCTGCTTAACATTAGCCATTAGAATGTTTAATCCCCTCAGCATATTTCATATAGAGCCCACAACAAATTAATGAAGAACTAGATTTCCAATTTGAAGTAAAAAATAATGACTGTTATTGTTCCTCCCAACTTTCGTAACATATAACCTATTTAAAATTGCATTTTCTGTGTAGTTCACTCTCGTTTCTATTTATAATTGTATTTTATTTATTGCATTCTATTTGTGATTGTATTTTATTTACTATAGTACCTATGCTTGTCTGTGACTGTAAAGTGTCCTTGAGAGTTTTGAAAAGCGCTTAAAATGTAATGTATTATTATTATTCAGAATCAGAAAACCTTTATTTGTCCCACAATGGGGAAATTTGCAGTCTACAGCAGCAATTTGAAAGGGGTTGGAGTGGGTGAGCAAAAGGACAAAAACATTATTATTGTTATTATTATTATTATTATTATTATTATTATTATTATTATTATTAGTAGTAGTAGTAGTAGTAGTAGTAGTAGTAGTAGTAGTA
Source organism: Hippocampus bargibanti (assembly GCF_051943395.1). Taxonomy (NCBI): domain Eukaryota; kingdom Metazoa; phylum Chordata; class Actinopteri; order Syngnathiformes; family Syngnathidae; genus Hippocampus; species Hippocampus bargibanti. Next base: position 21,606,115 of record NC_142744.1, on the reverse strand, counting down.
GTAGTAGTAGTAGTAGTAGTAGTAGTAGTAGTATTATTATATAACAATTTGAAATTTTGGCTCGGACCTCAGCAAGCACAATGCAATTTCACCAGCTTGAAATGCTTTGGCGGGCTAAATAAAATGATATGGCGGGCCAGATTTGGCCCCCAGGCCTTGTCTTTGACACCTGTGATTTGAAGGGAATGACGATGACATGCATTCATAATTCGGTCTGGAAAATTATTTTAGAAGAAGGGCCTCGGCTTAAAACATAGTTTGTAATTAGCTGTAGCATACATGTTACAATGGGTTTACAGGAAAGTTGGAATTTTGCCAATTACAAATACCCTGTCCTGCGATTGCCCATCCATTTTATAAGTTTGGATATTCCGGGCCGACTTGGGCTTTCTCCAGGTACTCTGGTTTCTTCCTACTTAAACCCATTACATGCTCGAAATTGTTCCGAAATAGTCAGTGTGAGCATGGATGGTTGTTCGTCTGTGTGTGCCCTGACATTGGCTTATTTGAACAAAATGTCAGAATGTATTTTTTTTTTAATAATTTTGTGATGATACTCACCATTAATGTGAATGGTTTTCCGTTCCTCGTGATTGGTAAAGAAATCCAGCAAACTATCTGAATGAAAGTCAGCTTGCCGGGTCCATATGAGAAGTTACTGCTTGCTAGCCTCCACACTGCACAGTTTCCGGAAACAATTACTCCCCACTGGTTATCCAAGCCATTCAACTCGGAGAGCCACTTTAAATGCACGATTCACACGCCAGGTTATATTTCTTGGGTCTTCTTCATCACTTATATTTGCTGTGTCTCACTCTTACCTTCAGGGCTCCAGCACCCAATGGCGGCCGTTAGAAAAAATGCATAAATTGACCGCATCGTTGCATAAACCACAGGTTTGAAAGCCTGTGACAAATTAGTGGTTTATGGTCCGGAAATCATTCGTGATCCTATCCAACCTGGTCATTCCCAAAGAAAACTTCATCATCTTCATCTCTGCCACCTCCAGCTCCGCTTGCTGTGTTTTCTTCAATTCAGAAAGTGAAAGGAAAAAAATGTTGCTCGTTTTTCACAGCACGCAAAGAATGAAAGAAAATTACCCAAAGAATGGTACTCCCACTTATGAGCAGAGTAAGCGCGCTGGACACAAGAATGGAGTCCACTGTCTTTGAATTTGCCAATGTATTGAGAAATACAACTATGCATGGATTATTGGTGCAATTATAGGAGCGTGTTGGTTGGTTCAACGGACTGTTTTTGGAACCAACTGCATATTGAACTTCAGAAATCTTGAACTAGTGAAATTGTTTGGATAAGCTGCTCCAGCTGCAGGTTGTGGGGTGGAGGGGTGGCTTAAAAGAACAATATGTGTGCAGATCAGGTTGAACCCACGAAAACAAGCAGAATTATATAAAAAAAAAAAAAAAAAACAAGGTGTTGACAACACCATGAAGCCATTGGAAGCGATGCTGCCATCGTAGCATTCCACCTGGATACAAGGAGAAGCGTCTTGACTCTGCGCCACTAAATCATGTGACGCAAGTATTCCCCACCATCACCGTCCAAGAAGCCTGCTCGGGAATGCCGGGAGTTCATAGTGAGGTTAGTGCTGTCTCTCTTCTCATTCTTGTGTGTCCAAAGCCTTTTCAATGAAGTTCATGGATGGGAACCTTCGCTCACTGCCAAACGCAATACATACTGCATGGATTCTGTCACATGATGATTCTGTTTTCATCAATGAAAAGCAACAAGTAGCGTGCAGCATACTTTGACTTTGTCTTTTCTTCTGACTCTGCATTTGGAGCACTTACGCAATCATTGCCAAAAAGGACAACAGAAACAATGGAGGGCGCCACAATTTGACATAAAAAAAAAAAAATATGTGTGCGGCATTTTTGAACCATGATATCTAAACCTAACAAATGATACACTTTTGAGCAACAAAGACTGTGAGGCAAACAAAAAGGAACCCCTGTGATCATTTTTGCTAGCCACGTAAACGCCTCTCTTGTAAGTACGGAAGAGGATTAGGGCCAACAAAAAAAAAATTGGGAATATTCTGACTTTATTCTCAGAATACTGATTAAATCGGAGATAAAAATCAGGATTATCTCTTTGCAGTCAGAATGTTGTATTTACAGAAGAGGATTAGGGCCAATAAAGAAAAAATAAAGATGGCAAGATTCTAACTTTTATCTGCAAAATCTGAATTTATTCTCAGAATTCTAACTTTAAAGGGAAATTCTGACTTTAATCTCAGAATTAATCTTGCCAATTTAATTTTTTTTCCTCATTGGCCCTAATACTCTTCTGTAGAATGTTGACATGTTAGAATGTTGTTGTGCAATGTTGTCCAATTTTAGAATTCTTATTTTAAAGCGAGAATTTTGACTTTAATCTCAAAATTCATCAGAATTATGAGAATACAGTAAAAATTGTGAGATAAAAGTGAGAATCTTGCCATTTTTTTTTTCACTGGCCCGAATTCAATTCTCATTTTACTCTTTTAAAAAATCTAATTTAAAAAAATCCCTGTCAAAGCTGCCGCAAAACTGATAAAGCTTCCCGCACCTACATGTACACTAATTATCGACACACAAACCATTCTGTATTCTGTAAGCGTCCAATATCCAGCTCTGGTCGAATCGCCGTGTGTGCGCCATTTTGTGCATTTTCTGGGTTGCTATCGTCAGAGTCCAGATTTTCTCCTTCATCAGTTTCTTCGCTTGCGAACGGCTCCAATTGGAAGGACTCCTTCAATCGATCGCAAACCACTTATGCTTTCCTCTTCAGAACTATTTGAATCATATTCATAACTGGATGAGTGATAAGAAAGGATCTTCTCTGAATCTGAACTCTCTGAATCCATTGTTTTAATTCTGGAGCAGGGAACTTTGTGAAGGAGGTTCCTGACAAAATGTCACGCACATTCTGAATCTCTCCAGTTTCGAGCTCATTTGTGGCAATTTTGGGCAACTTTAAAGGACAACCGAGGTCTCCGGACAAGTTGTGTCCCTAATTTGTAAAATGTCTTCAAATGACCTCTACTGAGCGTATTTTAATAAGATTCCACCACATATAGCAGGGGTCGGGAACCTTTTTGACGAAGAGAGCCATAAAAGTAAAATATTTAGAAATGTTCTTCAGCGAGAGCCACGCGCGCGCGCACACACACACACAGAGGCACGGGCGCGCACACACACACGGGCGCGCGCGCACACACACGCAAACACGCGCGGCCACTTTTCAACAAAATATCAGAATGGATTATTTAAACTAACTTTGTGACAGTACTCACCGTTAACATGAATGTTTTTCCGTTCCTCGTGATGAGTAAAAATCCAGGCAAACGATCGGAATAAAATTCAACTTGCCAGGTCCGGAGGCGGAGTTACTGCTAGCTAGCCTGCACACGGCTCATAAGCTTCCACACATGCTCTCTGCAATCTACTTCTCGCAGAAGTATGTTGATGCTAACGTTAACACGGGGCTGTCACTGACTGTTTCATCGATGGTGTTGTTTCATTGCAAATTCGAATCCGAACATTTTCTCTCCTCAAAGGCTAATGAATCCTCCGGTGAATTCAAGCTGAAATGCACTCGTGGGGCTCATTTAAAGGGGCGTTTACCTGTTTCGACTGACGGCCAGTGTCATCCAATCAAAATTGCGCTTTCCGCCAACTGCAGCCCCAACGGGAAATCAACGGCGAAAAAAACGAGAATATGTATATAGTTTTATCGGCAAGCCATATGCAATCATCAAAACAGCCATATATGGCTCGCGAGCCATAGGTTCCCGACCCCTGACATATAGCTATATTTTACATTTTAAAACTCGCGCTGAATATTCAGGAAGTCTTGTTTTTGAGTTGGTGACGAGCCCGTATGTGATGTCACTAAAGGACCTGACCGAAAAAAAGACACATTGTAGCAGTCCTTGGTCTGAAAACCTCGTGTTGCACCCAAAAGCCGCCAGAAGAGGGCGTCCAAGCTCCATATAAGGAATTTATCAACCTGTGGAAACAGAGGTGGCCACAGGAGGTGGCCATTTTGTGCCTCTTTTTGTGTGAGACATTTCCCCCAATGTTGCCTCAAAATGGCACGGAATAAATTCTTTAATCGATTGCAAACATGTATGCTTTCCTCTTCAGAACGACTTGAATCATATTCATAACTTGATGTTGGCTTAATTAAAGAAGGGGGAAAACAGGAAAGAAAGAAGAAAGCCATTGTTTTGATTCTCGAGCAATGTAAGACGTCTTGGCGTGACGTCACGAACTGGGGGCGGGTCTTTCTGAAAAGGCCCAATTCGCAGCTCAATTTTTTGCAGATTTTGGACACTTTATGTCATTTTTAATGGTGTTTTGCATTCGAATAAAAATATCATACTGCCTGTTTTGGGTATTTTAGATGCTATAAAACGTTTTTCTGTTAGGTTGTCCTGTAAGTGCAACATCTTCCTTTGTGGATGTTTTCACAATAGGCATCTGACTCAATGATCTTAATGCTAATTTAAGATTGACATATTCCTGCTCTTCATTCCATTAAAAAAAACTCCCCAGTAGGCCGTATCACACAGTAGAACAAAGCGCAGCACATGTCGAAGTGGCAGTAGTTGGTCACAACACCTTCTCCAAGCTGTTGTTAGCATTTTTAGGGTTTTTGAATTGGTTGCCAGCCAATCACAAGGCACAATGAGAAAAACAACCATCCGCACTCACACTCACAGCTGGGGACAAAATACCCTAAAACATGTTTTTCATGTTTGTGTTTGTGTACAGATGCTCCCCAGTTTACGAAAATCGAGTTACAACAAAACGGTACATACGAACGTTTTTGCGGGTACTGTATGTCGAAAAATGTGTGGACTGTAAATTACATTTTGTATTGCGCGCCTTTTTCTGTCCAAGCTCGCTTGCAACACACAGACACGTTGGAGGTTTCAAGGGCTGGATGTTTACCCGACGGACACCAAGGCTGACCAATCAGCTGACCAATGCTGAAGTGTTGCCAACAAATTCAGGCCCCGATCCACCGAGCTCACTTACGATTGGCTGCGTAGAGTATGTGGGTGGGGGGGAAATCCCTCTTCCCAGTTGATGCTCCAGGAGGACGCGATGCATAAGTAAGTACTTTCCCATTCAGTGTTTGAACCGACGTCACTTTTTTTGTTTTTTAACTGACATCAGTTTTATAGCACCTAAAATACCCAAAACACACAGTATGATATTTTATTCAAATGCAAAACACCCATAAAAATGACTTAAAGTGTCCAAAATCTGCAAAAAATTGAGCTGCGAATTGGGCATTTTCAGAAAGTCCCGCCCCCAGTTCGTGGCGTCACGCCAAGACGTATTGCATTGCTGGAGAATCCAAACAATGGCTTCAGATTCGGAGAATATGCTTTCTTGTTACACATCCAGTTATGAATATGATTCAAATAGTTCTGAGGAGGAAAGCATACATGTTTGCAATCGATTAAAGAATTGTATGTGCCATTTTGAGGCAAAGTTGGGGGAAAATCTCTCACCCAAAATGGCGACCTCTACTGGCCACCTCCGCTTCCACAGGCTGATAAATTCCTTGGATGCCCTCTTCTGGCGGCTTTTGGGTGCAACATGGTTCTCAGACCAAACATGTACAGCAAAATACATTGATGTGATGGAAGGACTGGTACAATGTGTCTTTTTTCGGTCAGGGGGCGGTCCTTTCATGACGTCACGTACGGACTCGTCACCAACTCAAAAACAATACTTCCTGAATATTCAGAGCGAGTCTTAAAACGTAAAATATCACTATATGCGGTGGAATCGTATTAAAATACGCCCAGTAGAATTTGAAGCCATTTTACAAATTATGGACACAACATGTCCGGAGACGTCGGTTGTCCTTTAAACAAACCATTCCATACAAAATATAGCACTGAAGCACTTACAACCAAATTTACCTTACGACCGACCGCTCAGAACGTATCTGGTTCCTAAGGTGGGGAGCGTCTGTACTTCGGCAATAAGGCTTCTTGTGGCGACTAACATTAATTTTTAATGGCTAACAGGATCACTAAGGAGAATTTGCCCACCGTGAGAATGTGGTGAACATATAATCCGCCTGAATGACAATTTTCTCCACTTGACCTTATTCAGACACCGGCACTAGGCAAGGAAGCCCCCTTTTTCTTCTCTGACCCTTAGTATCTTGTATCTTGTATCTTGAGGTATTATAGAGTGATCTGTGTTTTTGCTCTTCACACTCTTATTACAAGTTTAATACTGCTTTCGCTTTAGGCAACATGTCTACTTTCGAACATTAATTGAGGACTAAGCCAAGCGAGGCGCCATTTGTGTAACCGTGGCTCATGCGAGTGTCCCTGTCTTTATCTTTCCGCTTAACTTTCAGCCGTGAGTCACACCCACAACGGCGCCCTCTTAAATGCTCACATACAAGCAGTGTGCACACACACACACACACACACACACACACACGCACACACGCACACACACACACACACACACACACACACACACACACACACACACACACACACGCACACACACACACACACACACACACGCACACACACACACACACAACACACATACACATGCACTCCTACACAAACTTCCAGGCTTCTCCACTCCTTTTCTCTCAACCTTTTCCTTGAAAACACTCCCATTGTTTCGAAGCAGTGATGATGTCACCACGATCCAGTGCGTCACCATTACAAACACTCGACGGTGGTGATATGGCTCAAAGGTTTTCCTTACTGCCTGAGCTGTGTGGTTGTTATTTTGAACTTGGAAGCTTGGATCAAACTTCCTGTGATTAAGAAGGCTCTGTGACGCCGTTGGGAGAGGTGCCACAGTCCCCTTACTGATTTGTCCAAGCAAAAGCTAGCAAAGTGACTGAGGAAGATTACTCTGACGGATTTTGAAGGATAGGAAGCTAGAGTAGAATGAGCTTCAAATTTGATAAAGTGAAGGGGATAATGTGTAAATTGACCCAACTAAAAGGGTGGAGAAAACTCGTCGCGAACTAAATAATGCCACTTAAATTCACCATAATAAATGGGAATATTTTTGCAGCCAAAACGCATTCGTGGATAGTATTGAGAAATAGTTAGCAGTCAAGTCCAGCAAAATGGCGCCTACTGTATTAAGTTGGCAAATTAGTGAAGTCCAGTGATTGGTGATGCGTTGAATTGTTACTTACAGCGCTGACTGCACACTGATTGGGGTGAGCGGGACGCTTCGTGTGTAAGGATCACTTCACTTCAATGCACCAATGTGCATTGAAGTGGCTGATGAGTACCAGTGATCAGCTGGAAGGTTCATCAGTCGGATGCAACGCAATTGCAAGAGAACGTCAAGTTAGTGACACGTGTTGATCAAACACATTAATTTGGAATGCGTACATTAGTGGAAAGAATGACGAGGTACTGTTAGTTAGTAGGTGGATTGGTTTACATGTCGGTCTCACAGTACAGAGGTGCGGGATTAAATTTGGACTCTGGATTTGCTCTGTGGAGTTCGGATGTCCTTCCCGTGCCTATGTGGGTTTTCTCCTGGTGAGTGGTACAGTGAAATCGTTCAGTTTCTATTAGGTCGTTTTCTCTGGGTCATGGCTCTTCATGGTGTTAGACGATGGTTGTAAAATCAAAAAAGTGATGAACAAAAAGATTATTTTAATCTTGGGCAGCAAAGAAAGAGAAATTGCTCTTCCCAGGAGGAGGAGGATCGGGAGCGGGCCAAGAGGGGACAAAGCATTTGCTCTCCACCACAGATGCTATTTATACAGAGGGCGGGAATGGCATCATTTCAAAAGGAGCCTCTCGCTACAAGTTAAAGGACAACCGACACCTCCGGACAAGTTGTGTCCATATTTGTAAAATCACTTCAAATGACTTCTACTGAGAGTATTTCACAAAGATTCCACCCTATATAGCTATATTTTACGTTTTAAGACTTGCGCTGAATATTCAGGAAGTCTTGTTTTCGAGTTGATGAGGATTCCCACGTGATGTCATGTTTAGAACGCCCCTGACCGAGAAAGCGACACACAATGCCTTTTGCGGTACTTTGTTTGTGTCACGGTTTGCAAGGTGGTGATGGCGGTTGTGGATCCCAAAAAGCAGGCAGAAGGGAGCAGGAGGTTGTGTTTGACAAATTGTATTCACATAAAGTCAGCAGGAACTAAATCTAAAACATCAAAATCATCTGAACAGAAAAAATACAAAGTATCAAAAGAAAACCAAGAGTAAAAGTCCGCCAAGGTGAAACAAACACAAGCACAGCATACAATGCATACACAATGCATACAATTGCATACAATGACCCGACGCCGTGCACTGCGTCGTCACGTGATTGTGCGAGAAGGGTCGCACACACATCCACGACGATCCGTGCCGCGTCTTCGTCCACGTTAGGCTGAGTCCCGTTCCCTTCAGGCCGCCGCCCATCTTATGTTGGAGAGGCAACGGTTGCGGTCTCCGCCATTCAGTCTGCCATGTTCGGATTGGCGACCAACGGGTAGCGCTGTCAGCCCTGCCTGCAGCCTCACATGTGCTGGTTGCTCCAAACCGAACATGGCAGGCTGCCACTGATCGGGACGACCAGCCCCTGTGCAGGTGCAGGCGGGGCCGACAGCGCCACCCGTTGGTCGCCAACCAGATCATGACAGTATCCCCCCTTCAAGGGACAGTCTCCCAAAAGGTCCAACTCGCCAGGAAACAATGGTGGAGACCGCAACCGTTGCCTCTCCGGCATATGATGGGCGGCGGCCTGATGGGAACGGGACTCAGCCTGACGTGGACGAAGACGCGGCACGGATCGCCGTGGAGGTGTGTGCAACCCTTCTCGCACAATAACGTGACGACGCATGGCTCAACGTGGACGTGCAATGCCAAGGTGCAGAGTGGCACCCCGGACGGCCGTATGGGAACGGGTCTCGACCGGACGTGACTTGGATTTTATGGCTTGTCGAGTGACACAGTTCAAACTCGACGCGTTGTGGGCTAACGTGGACGTGAACTGCCCGGCAACGGGGGAACAAGACCAGTCCTTAGCAGCTGCGGGATCCAGCGGTGAGTGGGGTCTCGGACTGACGTGGATGCGGATGTTGCACGGCTCGTCGTGGATGCGACTCAATTCAAAGTGCACGACGACGCGTGGCTGGACGTGGGCGTGCACTGCCAGACACCGAGTATCACCCTGGACGGCCAGCTGGAAAGACGTCTCGGCCAAGCGTGAACAAAAAAATACAAAGTATCAAAAGAAAACCAAGAGTAAAAGTCCACCAAAGTGAAACAAACACAAGCACAGCATTCAATGCATACACAATTCATACAATTGCATACAATGACCGAACGCCGAATGGTCTTGCCGGGAGTCCTTTTGACTGCCACTGATTGGAACGACCAGCACCTGCGAGGCTGCAGGCAGGGCTGACAGCGCTACCCGTTGGTCGCCAATCCGAACGTGGCAGGCTGCCACTGATCGTTACGACCAGCACCTGTGCAGGTGCAGGCAGGGCTGACAGCGCCACCCGTTGGTCGCCAACCAGATCATGACAATTTGGTCTGAAAACTTCGTGTTGATGGCGAAATTAGAAGGAAAACATAAATAACGCGATGGTGAATTGTTGTTTGTTGCACCAAGACAACTATTTGATATTTGCTGACACAAATTCCCAGGAGACAAAAAAAGCCCATTTCCATAGGAGCTTGGGCACCATCTTCTGCATTTTCTGGGTGCTACATTGCTGTCATTGATGGTTCGAATTGATATGGGAGGACACCTTTAATTGATTGCAAACATTTATGCTTTCCTCTTCGGAACTATTTCAATCATATTCATAACTTGCTGAGTAACAAGAAAGCATCTTCTCCGAATCTGAAGCCATTGTTTTGATTCTCGAGCAAGGCAAGACGTCTTGGCGTGATGTGACGAACTGGGGGCGGGACTTTCTGAAAATCCACAATTCTCAGCTCAATTTGTTGCAGTTTCAGCGCACTTTAAGTCATTTTTATTGGTGTTTTGCGTTTGACTAAAAATATCAGCCATTTTTAGTCAAACGCAAAACACCAATAAAAATGACTTAAAGTGTGTTTTGGGTATTTTAGATGCTACGTTTTTCTGATGTGAGTTAGGAAACAAAAAAATGATGCCGGTTGTCCTTTAAAGGGTGAAACATGATATTAGACTGAAATAAGAATGGTTGAGTAACAGACTACAAATACGTAGTTATCAGGTAAACTACAAACACACACATATATACATATATCTCTCACACTCACACCTCGGGACAATTTGGAGTGGTCAATCTGCCTGCCATGCATGTTTTTGGAGTGTGGGAGGAAACCGGAGGCCCCGGAGAAAACCCACGCGGGTCCGGGGAGAACATGCAAACTCCACAGAGGGAGGCCGGACCGGGACGCGAACCGGCGACCTCTGCACTGTGAAGCCGGTGTGCTAACCACTCGACTACCGGGCCGCCTAAATCCTCCTCGTCTCACCCATGGTGGGTGAGACAAGGACCAATCGTATATATATATATATATATATATATATATATATATATATATATATATATATATATATATATATATATATATATATATATATATATATATATATATATATATATATATATATATATATATATATATATATATATAAAAATCCGCGTCTCACCCACCATGGGTGGTGTCTGTCCCCCATTTTAGCTCGGGTCCTCTACCAGAGGCCAGGAAGCTTGAGAGTTCTGCGCAGTATCCGTGCTGTTCCCAGCACTGCGCTTTTCTGGACTGAGATATTCGATGTTGTTCCCGGGATCTGTTGCAACCACTCGTCGAGTTTGGGGGTCACTGCCCCGAGTGCTCCGACCACCACAGGCACGACTGTCACCTTTACATTCCAGGCTCTCTCCAGCTCCTCTCTGAGCCCTTGGTATTTCTCGATTTTCTCATGTTCCTTCTTTCTGATGTTTCCATCACTGGGGACCGCTACATCCACGAAAACGGCTTTCTTTTCCCCTTTATCTATGACCACGATATCTGGTTGGTTGGCCATTACCATCTTGTCAGTCTGTCTCTGGAAGTCCCACAGGATCTTTGCTCGGTCATTCTCCACCACCTTGGGAGGTGTTTCCCATTTTGACTTTGGGGTTTCCAGTCCATACTCCGCACAGATGTTTCGGTAGACAATGCCAGCCACCTGGTTATGGCGCTCCATGTAGGCTTTCCCTGCCAGCATCTTACACCCTGCAGTTATGTGTTGGATTGTCTCAGGTGCCTCTTTGCACAACCTACACCTTGGGTCTTGCCTGGTGTGGTATATCCCTGCCTCTATGGCTCTGGTGTTCAGGGCCTGCTCTTGAGCAGCCAGGATGAGTGCCTCTGTGCTGTTCTTTAGGCCAGCCCTCTCTAGCCACTGATAGGACTTCTTGAGATCAGCCACTTCAGTTATGGTTCTGTGGTACATCCCGTGTAGGGGCTTTTCCTCCCATGATTGTTCCTCTTCCAGCACCTCATCCTCTGTTCCCCTTTGTCTAAGACATTCTCTGAGTACATCATCCGTTGGAGCCTTCTCTTTGATGTATTCATTGAGCTTGGATGTTGCTCTCACACTCAGTCCCCGGCCTCCTTCCTTACGGCTTTGTACAGTCTCAGGGTGCTGGACTTGGGATGGAACCCTCCGTGCATGGTGAGGAGTTTTCGGGTCTTAACATCCGTGGTCTGAATCTCTTCTTTTGGCCACCTTAGTATTCCTGCGGGGTATCTGATCACTGGCAGGGCATAGCTGTTTAATAATAGCTGTGTATATATGTATATATATATATATATATATATATATATATATATATATATATATATATAATATATATATATATATATATATATATATATATATATATATATATATATATATAGTGTCACAACTTCAACTAAACTTAAACAAATACAAATGAGAAGAGAATAAGAAACATTCGATGTTTAAGAATGTGCCTATATGAAATAGTGCTATCAGTTTCATTTTTTTAGCAGTGGACTGCTAAAAAAAGCTAAAGATATCATTTCAGTCCAATGTCGGGCTCATGTTGAAAAACCAGGCGTTAATTTCAACAAGTGAATGCAGTTAACCAGTAATTAGTTGAGTCAATTGGAGGTAATTGCAATGAAACTGCACATACTCCATGGACACAAATAAATTACAGCTTTGTTGCGACAAGTAGTCGTCAATCCATTCATTAAAGCAGCGCTTGCCACCTTATTGCTCTGAAGTGGTCGCCACGGTGTTTGGAAGAGTTGATTGCCAATCCACACCCAACCCACAAGTCTGTTGAGGAAGCCAAAGGGCTGAGTCAGAGATGGCATCTCTTCCGGGAGGACGAGGAGGAGGATTGCAATCCGGAAGGGGCTGTATGGCCGTGTCGGTGAAGACCCTTCGCGTTGTTGTAGTCACATTGTGGATCTGTTTGCATGAAAATAATGTGATACTTTTCAATGTGATACTTTTCAACAAATGGTCTCAACAAAAAAAATACATAAACATCAACTCACTTTCTTCTTAAAAGAAAAGAAATGCTACACACCATTCTAATGATGCAAGAAATAATAATGCAAAATAAATAAACCCAAATCAGTGGAAGACAGATTTATTTTGGGACAAATGCAGCAAATGCAACGTACCCGGGAAATGGCGATGTTCTACTACAGCTCTAAATGCATGTGCGGAGTTTTCTTAAGCGCTCGTGTGTCAGCTGGTGCTTATCGCGCCTCAAAGTTTGGATCACAAAGCCAGGGGTTGGGGGGGAAACCTGGACTGGTCAGCAGCAAATCACAAAGGCAAATACACCACAAGGTGATTAAAAGATTGAAACTATGGATCATGGGTGCTGATGTAAGATTCTGATGACCGATTAGTTGCCCGATTTATTCAAAAATATGTACAATGATTCACTTTTTTTATGAGTAGACGAGGGGTGGGTGGGTTGGTATCTGGATACTTACAGTAAAAAAAGCTATTGAACATGTTACTGTTTCTCAACACTTTATACTTTCATACAGTATTTGTTTACATTTCCAACATCAACAAAAATGGGTAAAAAAAAACTAACAATTTTAGGGGGTGTTTAACGTCATTATCTTTGTCTTTTGTATGGCAACCTTCTTGTAACCGGCCACATTTGTGTTACGGAGGGCCGTCATGACTATGAACCCAAATAAATGGAGGATCGCTTCATATTCCATTCATCCATTCTCAACTAAATCCACAAATTGATGAATAAAGCGAGGATTAAGACTTTTTTTGCAAGAAACATCCAGTCATTGTACACGATTTGTCTTCTTCGGCCATGTTAATTCAGCGGCTGAGCATTTGCTATGGACACATAGCTTCCATGTTGCAACAAATGCAACAAATTAGGGAATAACTTCTTTTAAAACTTGAAGTAAAAATAATGACTGTTATTGTATTTTACATGAAACAATTTTAGGTTCGGACTTTAGCAAGCATCATGGAATTTCACAAGTTTCATTTGCTTTCGCGGGCCGAATAAAATGATGTGGCCGGCCAGATTTGGTCCCCGGCCTTTGAGTTTGACACCTGTGTGCTAAACCATAATTACTTACCAGGCCCACACCCCAAAAATAACGTCAAACTCCAAGATGTGGCTGAGATGAAAATGGGAAGACATGTGAGGGAGGAGGGGCTCATAAATAAATGTCTTAAATAGTGAAAATGATATGCAAATTGGTGCTGATTCAACAGTATTTGGTACATGTGTGTGTGTGTGTGTGTGTTTTTTTTTAAATACGGTTAGCCTCACTTTTCACCTTTCCGAGCATGAGTGCGTTTGCTTTTAATGGTGTCAAGAGTACCTTAAGGCGTCATTATTTGCATTGCTTTGAGAACACAATCACACAAGATCAACTCGACGACATCCATCGACGAAACCCTGTTTGAACCAAAGACAGTCAGTCAGCGCTCTGGGGTGGAAAAAAGAAGACATTGGAAAGGTTGGAGCCTCTACTCTATATCCATCACTTTATTACAATCATCTTCTCAACAATGGGAGATTTATAAATATTCTTTTCTCTTGATTCGTAAGGCGCAGTGATTCCAGTTGTGAAAAAGAAGGGTAAAAGTATCCAAATGCTTGGAGACGAAATCCATTCTGTACACTGCGGGGGAGGGGCTCTTTTTAGGAAATATCAGACTCATGGGGCTTCTTGTGGACGGACGGGCACATTGGTCCATGAAAAAATCCGACAGAACGCCATCCCGCTCCCAAAACTGTCAATCCGGACTCCAAAATCCAGATATTCGACTCTTGCCGGGAATGTTCCAGGGGCGGTCCTTCTTTGTTAGCTGTGCTACACGAGCCAAGAACGAAATGGCACTTCCTAGGAGATTCCTCTCTCTCAGGCCAATGCCATGGGGCACCAGGGCTCGCCCCTCACCGAGCCCACGTCGCTGCTCGGTGCCAGGCCCACGGTGTCATACAGACCATCCGAGCTGGGGTACTTGAGCACGGAGCCATCCCCCGAGGTGGGCAGTGCCGACGAGCTGACCTGCGGCAGTCAGTTCATCATGAAACAACAATGCACAGCTACTTGAAAGGATTCCTAATGTGATTTGTGTTGCCTGGGTGATCTCATATAGAAATCAACGTGAAACTGAAATCATTTTTTTTTTATTACGTACCACTTGCGGAGAAGGAGAGCTGTTTTTCGAGCAGTCTTCTGAATTGGATGAAGAGGTGGACGTGGGTGTCATGGCGACAGAGTTGCTACTTCCTACGAACCCAAACATGACAACAATATATTACTTATGTGTGTGCACATGTGCTTTCTTTAAATGATGTCAAATACACTCACTGGCTACTTACGCACAATAGTTCAATGCAACATGGAAGCTATGTGTCCCTAGCAAATGCTAAGCTAACGTCACTGCTCCATTACTTTTGAAGGGACTCTCTCCTGCTAACATAGCTCCCTAATCTATCCATATACAGCATGTATAGGCTGTACTAAAATTCATGGGATGCATCCTTGCTCGAGGACCCTTCGCACGCTGGGTCCTTCGAGAGCTCTTCCTCATGTAGCCTCAGCGGACCACATTAGCTTCTTGCCCATCAGGGCATGCCTAGCAAATCTCACTTCGGTGTCATTGTAAGATGGCAGCAACGTATTGAGCTCGTAGAAGAGACGTTGAAGAGAAGGAGAAAAGAGGGAGAAGAGTGGAGTACACTACAAAAATGTGCTCTGAAGCAGCCTTCGCTCACAGCTTGTCTCCATGCGAACAAAAGCTGGGTTTGAAGGTAAGAGTTGAAGGGCGAGTAAATTTGGTGTGAGGTCAAGGTGCAGTGGAAGTCGCATCATGTGGCCTTCAAATTTGGTGTTTCCAGGACGCATCCCACAAATATCCAAATTATTACTGTGTTGATGGCAAAGTAATCCCTGCCAACATAGCCGCCACTTTAGTGCACATTTTAGCCTGATCTAGTCTACTGTGAAGTCAGTTTATCTCTGATGACGAGTGGGAACATGTGAGAAGTGTCTGACAATGGCGCTGTTTAGTGTCGAAATTCCTTTGACGATGAAAAGTATTGACAAATGTGCGCTTGCAGTAGAATTGAAACTATTTTTGTTGTCTATTAAATCAAAGTTCCACTATTTATTTATTTATTTATTTATTTATTTATTTATTTATTTATTTGAATAATGTTGTGACATTAGCTGTGCAGTCCGATTGGTAACATGAAAAATGAAAAATTCAAGTGACAAAGTCACAGTTTTTTTCTGCATTACTGTTGTCAGCTTGAAATGCGTAAAGGACAACAAAAAAATGGCTTTGTGCATGAGGCGGGTAATTCCGAAGTGGAGTAGCCGCTGTCCTAAATTATTTAACACATTTGTATGAGAGAACAAGGGGTTTTAAGATTCCCGGGATCCACCAACAGTGCACTGCTTGTTTCCTTTGTAGTTGCACATGTGATGCGATAGACTTATTGAGATCGGTGATTCCGAAAATTTGATCCAGGGCACATTTTTAAGATCGAAATTTCGCAATATAACAATAAAAAGGACAATAAACTAGTCATTTCGTTTCCAAATGTTGTAACATTCCAATAATTTTTTTCTGCAAGAACAGAGCCTCCATGAATTAGGAAAAACCAAACTGCAGGTATACAAGAACAAAATTGTAATCATGTGCGGGTCACAACACAGTCAAATGAAGTTAAGATATTGTGATGAATCACTTGATTACAAGAATGAAGGCACACGAATTGTAAAGACCAAAGGCTTTTTTTTGTTTGGAATGAAACTGAATAGCCCAACAATTAAACAATTCTGAAAAAAAAAATCAGAATACAGCCCATCTGTTGTGTAAATGTGAATGGGGATGAGAAAAGTTGTAATTTTCCCAGAAAAAAAAAAACAATTAATACGAATCAAAAGTCAAATTTTATGCACTATTAACATAAAATAAATTAAAAAAAACACACATCCGCACAATTTGTGTTTTGGGATCATTTCATTTGGAACGACTAAAAATGTTAACTATTGACATTCAGGGAAACATTGTTTGTTACCACAACAAAGCTGAGTTTTTATGTACATCTTCAAATAAATTGAGGACCCATACAATGCAATGGTTGTGAAAAAAAAACTTGTCTTTATTGTAAAATGCAGAAAATGAAATGTTCACAACAGTTAAGCTTCAAACTTTTCGATATTTACGTGTCTCGCCTTGAAATGAAATGAAAAGTTCACCCGTTTTATTTAGATTTTTGAAGATAGAAAAGCATTCCTGCGATGGGGGGAGGGTCAATATTTTACAAGGATGAAGCCCGATTGAGTTTGAATATTTAGTGAATAAAGGCAGGGAAGATAGACCATTTGATGAGCGACGTTGCAATTCAAAAGCGATGGGAAAATTCACGAACTTATTTTGTTCCAATTTCGATCTCAAAGGGTCATTATGGCGTTGGCGTAGGCCTAATATGGAAACAAATGACAACAAAAATCTCACTTACCTGAACCACCCTTTGTTTTATTCTGTGTTTTGGGTTTTCTTTTTCTCGTCTGGATGCCTTCTTTCTTCATTGCCAGCGGCCGAGGTACCTGCGGGCACGTACGCGTACACGCGCGGTTAGAGTAACGTGTTAACGAGCGCGACGTGAATAGCGAGCGTGGAGGCGTCTGGCTGGGAACTGACCCCGTGTAATTTTGTGTAGAGACCACAGGCGTTGCACACGGGCTCCCCTTCAGCGTTCCTGCGCCACAGCGTCGTGGTGCTCGTCTGACAGTTGGCACACGACAAGCCGATCCTGCGCGACGTCGACTGTAGCGAGGAGAAGGGACGAGGGGATTAATTCAAATCGGGGCCTTTTTAACACTGATTGAACTTCTGCAAGTCATGAGCTTTGACAGTGCACGACCCCTACCCCGCGGATCCCTAATAACCACGCGTGACAGACGCAAGTAATTTCCTGAAAATAATCAATGCTCCATTGAATCCAAACGTGACTTTGCTCGATCGTAATGGCACCAAGTTGGCAAAAAAAGACGTCTAATCGTACTTCTTGAATTAGATTGATGTTTTTGTTTCATCGCTGTTGAAAATGATACGTGCAACGCATACATGACAAATTTCTGACGATGACAAGGATGAAAAATTGGAATTTGCAAAAGGAAGCACATCACGGCCCCTCAAAAAATCGATGTTCCACTTTACATTTGTTGCTCTTTTAAGATTCCCGGGATCCAAAAGCGCACTGCTTGTTTCCTTTCTAGTTGCACATGTGATGCGATAGACTTATTGAGATCGATGATTCCGAGAATTTGAGCCAGGGCACATTTTTAAGATCAAAATTTCGCACTGCATATTGGATCGGGTGATTGAGATTTTTCCTTTTTTTTTTTTTTGGTGCTTTCTGCCACTATACATTGTTGGCATTTATAGACGGACAAATGTGCATTATTAAGTGTGAATTAATAAATGTCTCACCGATTCAGGTAAATGTAATTATTCCCCACGGTAAAAAAAAATAGCTCTTACGGCGCACACAAAAAAACACTTCAGAATCGCTGCTTTGGGTAATGTATTTAGATTAATATCAAACAGACATTTTGTGCTAATTTTATGCTAGGTTCGATTAGGAGTTTGGCTGGGAAATATTACCCAAAAAGCATTTGCTCTGTGCTTCCAGTTAAACAAACACATTTAGGGAGAACCTTTACTCACATTAGTGGTTACTTTTGCTTACATTAGTGGTTACTTTTGGTTACTTGTAGGATCAAAATACGACAATGTTTTTGTTTAAATATATGCAGGGCGCGTCTCGGTGCGTTCAAGTCCAGAACGTCATTCCATTCTTTCTCATTCTGAATTCTCCACAAATAAATTATTGTTTTTTTTTTAACCTAGGGATTGCAATGGACGATGAAAAATTATACATGTAATTTATTTTACACCATTTTTGATTATTCAGGACTTTTGTTATTTACATCGTAGTGTTATAATATGACGAAGGGGTCTCAGCGTGAGATTGTTCAATGTCCTCTCCCGAAAGGGGGCGGCGGGGACGTGGTGGGAGACTTTTGCGGGTTTGTCCGAAGATGTGGACAGGGAGGGGTGTCAAAGCGAGAACTTACGGTACGCTTGTGCGGCTTGATGAGTGGCCTGCTGAGGCCATTCAGCTTGCTGTAGAGGCCACAGGCGTTGCACAGGAAGTGGCCGGTGCCGTCGCGCCTCCACAACGGCGTGGAGATGGAGCCGCAGTTTACACACTCCCTGCTCTCACACATGTCGTCCAGCAGATCCGAAACTGGGGTGTACACACACACACACACACACACACACACACACACACACACACACACACACACACACACACACACACACACACACGAACACGCGTTTTAATTAAATAAAGGCATGACATAGTAAGGAACAATTGTTTTGACGCACAAAAGTAAAAACAGTTGAGAAACGCGCACGATGGTCGAACTCATGTCAAAGTACATGTATTTGAGGTTTCAGTTTATATTTAGCTCAACGTCGAAACAAGATGTACTCATTTGATTCATGAGCAACAGTCATTTAACATTTACACGCCGCGGATATACTATCATGTCTATTCATATGTGTGTGTGTGTGTGTGTGTGTGTGTGTGTGTGTGTGTGTGTGTGTGTGTGTGTGTGTGTGTGTGTGTGTGTGTGTGTGTGTGTGTGTGTGTGTGTGTGTATTCAGAATAATTGTATGACGGTTTGCATTTTTATGTAAGTCTCCCTTTCGTGATAGGCGAAGAGAGTTTCCACTACCCAAGATTGGCACAATTTTGAAGGTTTATGAAAATGCAGTAATAAGTGCCAAATTCTTAATTTGGAACATATTTTCGATTCCGTTGCATGATTTTGTTTTTCTTTTGCAGTAAAGTCATCATTTAGTTTAAAAGAAAAGGCTTAAGGATGACAGCTTGTTCACGTTGATTTATATGATGGTTTAAGTCATCTTACAAAACACATCATAGATTTGAAAACGCAGAGATTTAAAACGTTTTTAGGCAACCTTAACGAAAAATTGTGGAGGATTAATGAAAATACATTTCTCAAGAAGCGTCCTGTCCGTTATATCATTCACAAATAATTCATTTTTTTAATTGCTGTTTTAAGGTCGCCCTTAACGAAATGTTAAATTCAAGACAAGCGGGGATCTCGAGCAGTAGTTTGATGAAAGAAGAAATTGTCTTTTACGCACGCAAAAGGACAAATCGGAATGCTATAACAATATTATTTATGTACACATTTATTTTTGCTTAAGCTGGATCAAACAAACCTGTTCCACGAGTGATGGAAAATTGGTCAGATCCAGGTTTGTCGCAAACAAGTTGGTGTTTCGCGCACTGAAGATGGAAAACAAAAAAGGTGGCCATTTTTTTTATTATAATCTTAAACATTTCGCTTACAAATGACCACATGTAGGGCAAATCGGACAGGAAATTAACGCTGTGGACCAAGCGGTTATTTGTCCCCTTTTCGCCTGCTCGTGTTATTATTGTTTTTGTCCACAAAAGGACAAATGGGTGACATGCAGGTATTTTTTCGGTCTTGCTGTAACCTGGCATTTTTAGAGCAAACTTATTATGAAGCCAGCAAAATGTACAAATTATGGATTGCCTTTTTCGCACATCATATGTTCAATATGTTGAATGATATCCATTTCGCTTAATAAGGTACTGATTCATTTCACGAGCGAAGGTTTGTTTGCAATTAATGCGGTACTTGACAATTGGAATGAGTGATGGCGACGCTTGCCAAGTTTACCTCCACTGGGGCCTCTTATCAAAGGTGGAGCCCTGCTCTGCAATGTATGGAGCACGCCGTTGTCGAAGGGCCCGCTGGACCAGGGCGACGGCAGCTGAGGCAGTTGCGGTAGAGGCGGGGTGACGTAGGGCGAGTAGGACGGAGGGTAGGCCCCGCCGAGCGGTCGCGGGAGCCCGTACTGCTCCACCCGGTTGGCTGCGTTCAGTGTGTTGCCGTAGCCGACGTCGCGGTTGGAGCCGTTGCTCGCGGGCGGGCTGGGTGGGTAGTGAAAGCGGCCCGACGCGGCGTGCGGGCTGCCGGCGCCGTAGGACGGACTCTCCGGGGCCGGTTGCGACCACACCGAGTGGCCAGAGACGGCGTGGGCGTGGCCGGGCTGCGCCGAGCTGCCACCTTGCAGGTACGAAAGGCTCGGGATCATTGAGCCCACCCGCGAGCTGGTCACGTACACGGGGGAGTTGGGGTTGGAGTGCATGTAAGCGCCCCCCGAGGACGATTCGTATCCAGCCTGGCTCTGGGCCGCGGCGAGAGCCAGGCTCTGGTACATGTCCGACGGATCCACCAGCAGGCCCGCCGCGGCGGCCTTGTGCGAGCCGCCAGACAGGACCAGCTTGCCCCCCTGGTCCAGATCCGTGAAGAGGGGAACGTCTTCGCCGCCGGAGCTCTGCAGGTTGCCGTGGGTTCCAAAGTGGGCGTACGGGTGGAGTGTTCTGGCGCCCTGCAACAATTCCAGGTCCCCCTGGGGAGTCCTCAACTCGTCCGGGCTGTGGGCGCCGCCGCCACTTCGCCGAATGTCACCGGGCTGCAGGTAGCTCGGCTCGGCCGGTGACCCTGGGCTACTGGATGCCTCTCGCTTGACCATGGACCATCCACTCTCGCCCAGGTCCATCCAGGAGCACTTCCCATACACCCTTGGGGGTTAAAAAGGAGGAAAAGAAGCCAGCGACTCGTTGGACCTGAGAAAGCCAGGCAAACGCAATTCGTCAGACACGTCGCTTCACGTGCATGGGTCAGGCCAAGTCTTGTGGATTTTTCCGTTCGTTTCTTGCATATTTGTTTTACTCCGCATAACCAATATGTTCTTTCAAACTAAATAACTCCGTTACGACAAAACATCCTAATATGAGAAATAAACGCGATTGGGGAGAGGACATCCACTGCCAAATCCGAAATTAAAACGTTTCCACGCCGGCCCGTAGTTTTCGGTTCACGTTAAACGGTTGAACGGTTTAAAAAAACCGCAAGCACTTCATATGACTACCTCTCGTAGTCACACGCGCTCAGTAAATCGGCTGTCATTTCTTTTGAAAAGAAGAAAGCGCATAACACGGAACACCGCGTTTGTCCAGCAGAAACGTTTGCAAAGAAGCAGATAAGACAACGATAACTTTTTTCTTTTAGGCATGGGGGGTGGGGGTGATGCCACGTACCTGCTCAGTGGTGTGCCATAGATATCGCGCGCACGCGCACACTCATGCGCAGTTTTTCGAAGAAGATCGAGCGTCGCGTTGCTTGCCTTTCTGCTCGCTGAGCAGCACCAATGCAGCTTCCACTCTGCGAGCTGCGACGTGCTTCGATAGTGGGCGTGGTTTGACGCCTTGCAGGGAGTGCCCACGGCTCAGGGGGCGTGACTGCCTCCTCAACGTCATCCAATCACACGTGCTCGACGCAAGGTCACTTTATTCGCATTTTTTGGCCCATTTCCATTCCTCTGAAAATAAAATTTCGTTTTACTTGGCAATGTTCAAACTGAACATTAAAGTACTTTGTCTTTGCATATTTTTTCAATGTTCTTCAATGTGTGTGTGTGTGTGCGTTGGCGTGAGTCCCCGCGTCTGTCTGCCTGCCTGCATGTCTGTCTGCCTGCATGTCTGTCTGTCTGTCTGTCTGTCTGTCTGTCTGTCTGTCTGTCTGTCTGTCTGTCTGTCTGTGGGGTAAGTAAAACGATAACAATCCAAACTCCTTTTGGAGGCCAAAAGAAATGTGACGTTTTGTTTCTCCATACTTAAATTTGACAACTCTCGTGAGATAATTTGCATTTGAAAACGACCGTATTGCCTTTTTACAACGATTTTTAGAATTTTACATCATTTCACACGTTTGAATGTATTTTCAACATTTTTTGAATGCATTTTCAACATGTTCCATATCTAACATGAATTTGGTTCATTTTACAACCCTTCGTTTTGTATTTGTAATGAAATTGTTTTTTTTTTCATAATTTGCAATGGTGATGTTGTGTATTTATTACAATGAAAAAAATTGTAGGCACAGTATAAAAAACAAAAAAAAGTGAAAAACTAAGCTCTTCCATATTTAGAAGCGCTGCATTCAACACTGTAAAACCCAACAAGTTGAAAGTACTCAAAATTTTTATGGCAACTGATTACGTCAAAATTTTTGATGAAAACATGTTCTTGCTTAAGCAAGAACATGTTTTCATTGTCATTAAACTCTAGGCATAATTTGCGGGTATTTTGAAAGAACCCTGAAATGACCAAATGAGCAAACGTTTTAAAATGCTGCTTGTCGAATATGATCTCGATGGCCCATCATCCCCTGAAAGAAAGAAAGGATTATTTCAATGAATCCGACCATTGCACACAGTACGAATGCAGACATAGCGTATTCCCTGCAAATGCTTCTCACTTGATTAATGAAAACAGTTGAATGCAAAATAAATAAATAAATAAATAAATAAATAAATAAATAAATAAATAAATAAATAAATAAACACATGAAAACCCCACATAATCAGCCACACCGGTCACATCGATTTAAAAATTTGTTTTGAAATGAGTACATATCCGCTCGTCAAGGTGCTGACTCTTGTGTTTTTGTTGTTGATTGCATGCCGGTTATCAATAAATCCCCTCGAGCTAATTCGTTTATTTAACGGGTGAGAGGTTGTTTAACGCATGCGCACAAACACCAATCAACATCCAGATGATCAAAAGGTCGCGCACACGCACGCACAAAGGTGTCAAACTGAATTTCGCCGCTCGCCAAAATGTGTGTGTTGTTTATTCTCCCCGGTAATCGTGTTAACGCTCTCACACGTGATGCCCCCCAAAAGTACTCGGAACAACACGACAGCCCCACTCAGACGCCAAGCAAAGTCACGCCAGTGCCTGAACTGCCACACCAAGATGTGTTCAAGTAGACGTGATGAGAATCATCCAAAAGAGGCCGAGTGCATGCAATCCACGAACATCATCCCTTCAGACTTCGATTGGCAGCTAAATTGGCCGTAAGAGAAGATAAGGACTGACTGGAGGCGGGGGCTATGCTCACACGAAATAGACGTATAAATAGACACTCAAACATCTGCGACGATCATCAAAAGAGTCTGCTTTTATTTCGAATATTATTAGCTGCCGAGAAAAATCTCGACTGATCCGAGATAGAAAGGGAACAACATGTGGTATTTTTTTGTGAAATAAACTAAGCGACATCACAACAAAAAAATGTAAATATATAAACATTCTCAGAAACGTTGCATTTTGGAGAGCAAATGGTGCAAAATGCCCATAGTCGACTTTCGAGTCTAGTGTTTGTTCGATGACGTCACACTCGACCTGGTATCATGTTGACCCAACATGCACGGATCTTTATTTATACACAGACGCGCGCCACGTTCAGAACAGCAGCAGACTTGATGAATGAGGTGGTGGTGTTTTTTTCCAAGCTGCCGTGTGACACGTGGTGCCCGTGACGAGGGGCGACCCTGGGGCGCCCCTGCATGTCTCCAGAACAAACCAAACACAGCACTCATATCATGAAAATTAGACATAAATGTGTGTATATTCATAGATGATTTTGCATAGATATAATGACGTGTCCACCCATGCACTGCGGGCTCAGAAATGCATATAGCTTCACCTGAGGGATGATTTTTCTTTTAAAAAGAAGCAACCATCATTGCTTGCAACCCATTTTCATCATATTTTATTATATTATTTAATGACTAATTTTTAAGTTATTTAAGTAATTAAGTTAATTATAAATGTACATGTTTGAGATTCATAAACACAAGGCACGCAGTTTTCATCAAAATACAGCCACAAAAAAGGACAAAAATTAAGGATACAGTGGTAGTGATGTGAACGTGTGCGCACCCGTGCGCGCCCTTAAACACTCATTAATCTTTATAATGCGGAGATTACGAATATATAATCTCACACCGAGGAGGAGACAAAATACTCGGCAGCATCCAGAACAATGAGATAAAAGAGCGATAATCAAAACAATCATCCGTTTTCAAGATCACACACACAAACACACACACAAACACACACACACACACACACACACACACACACACACACACACACACACACACACACACACACACACACACGCACGCACGCACGCACACACACACACACACACACACACACACACACACACACACACACACACACACACACACACACACACACACACACACACACACACACACACACACACACACACACACAGGGATAGTGATGATCATGCCAATGCACTTTCATGAGATGGTCCTACAATTAGCAGAAAAAAGATGAACGGAGAAAAATAAATTAATTAATACACAATTCTGATCAAACTGGAACAAATCTTAGAGTTTGGAGTGTAGATACACACATTGAGTTGATGAAAATCACTGCATAAGGCGGGTTGAAAAATGCCTTCCCTATTTCCAGCATATACGTTAAAATTGAACAAAAACTAGAGTCATATTTAAATACAATTTGCTGGTATGGTGAAAATTGTTATTGTATCATTATTTATGTATTATTTTTGCAGATTTTAAACTTTTTTGGCTTATAATTCAAGTAAAAGTTTGATTTTAAAGACACGAGAGATGTGTTGATTAAAAAATATCCACCAAATTCAAAGGGGGAAAACAATTGCCTATTAATTTCGATTATAATTTGTATGCATACATTAATCGTGCATGCTTTAAGTTCAGTCATCAGAGGGACAACCCATATTAGAGGCTATGGAGAGAAAGTCAGAGAGGCCAGAACATGGTTTGGACATGTCCAGAGGAGAGCGAGTGACTATAACGGTAGTAGGATGCTGAGCCTTGAACTGCCAGGCAGGCGACAGAGAGGAACACCTAAGAGGTGGTTTATGGATGTTGTCAAAGAGGACATGAAGGTAGCTGGTGTGAGAGAAGAGGATGCACAAAACTGGGTTAGATGGAGGACACTGATTCGCTGTGGTGACCGCTGAAGGGGAAAGCCGAAAGAAAAGAAGAATAAGTGTGCATGCTTCAGTGCAGGGGTTTCAATTTTCTCACAGGCCATGCTGGAGTGACATTCTTCTTCAGAGGGCCATTTGACGATGAAACTCAATAAATGTTTCATCATCAAATGTTACTTGGACATAACAAATGGATGGATGACCATTCAACTAATTAATGTTTGCTCAATGTGTGTTCAAGTGAATGTAAACAAGGAAACATTTCTTGCAAGATGTCAATGCACATGAAAATTTGATATTTCAGTCCAGATTTTAGAAAATATCATCTCAGTTGAGACAATGATTTGCCTTTGTGGGCCACAAAAAAAAAAACATGGCCGGATAGATCTGCCTTGACACCTGTGCTACAAAATCAGAACAATATAATTTTTATTTCTTCTATAGTGAGTGAATACATAATAAATAAATGAACAAACACACACACACACACACACACACACACACACACACACACACACACACACACACACACACACACACACACACACACACACACACACACACACACACACACACATACGCATGCACGCACACACGCA